>NW_009608637.1:0-3050 GCF_000690535.1 Cariama cristata
CGCTCGTAGCCTCCCGCCAGGCCGATCGGGGTGGGAGCCTCCCAGACACTGTTCTTGAGAGAAAAACGTTGAAAATTTGAGGAGAAACCCCCTCCGATTAGCACTGTTAGGTGTTCGGGACGGGGGAATCCCAGGCGAGAGGGAGCAGGACGGGAAGCGGCTGTGCTGGAAAACCTCATGAAGCCAGGTCTTCTGAGTGCTGCTCACGGGAGTGGCATCCGAGTTTCCTTTCGGTTCTGCTTCCTTTGGATTTGGAGCCACAAAGTGGGTTTGCTGGGGCACGTGCTCCCATGGGAAGGGCCCCCAGCCCCGGGGGAAGGCAGGGAGCAGACACAGGCAGTGACCATGGGGCATATGGGGGCTCCAGGCACTTCAGGTTGGCCTTTTCAGCTAAATTAATTTGGGTAGTGTTCCATTTCCCCATAAAAAATGGCAGAAGTATGCATCACATTTCAAGTTCCAAAGGCTTCAGAGTTCTTCAAATCACCCACATTTGCTTTCTTCCTAAAACACTGGCTTTCTGGGTTGAAAACACCCATGTTCAAGCTTTTCCTCAAGCCAGAATTTGTGGAAATTTTTTTACTGTTGTTGAATCTTGTATTCATGTAAATAATCCTCATTAGTGCTTTTTACCCAAAGTATGGGTTACAAAACCAAGACGGAAGATGTGAGTACATCCTTCATGACAGACAGATGGTCTCTTGTGGCATCACAGACAGAAGAATGCACAGTCCCTGCTCTCTCCAAAGAGGGAGGCAACACTGAGAAACGCTGCTGCAAGGCTAGTGCTGAGATAATCTTCAGGAGGAGGATTACTAATATTTAATTAAAACCACACACAGCAGATGCTCTGACTCTGCCAGGAACACGCGCCTACCACCACCACTACTTACATAAAGTATACTGTAGCTTTAGCTTGGGGACTGCAGGGAGCAGCAGCAGGTGTGTGCTGAACGCTGCCTGCAATTGGAGGGTACCTGTAATTTTGGCAGCAATTTCCAGCACTATGCTGAGGGTGCAGCCTTCGTTTGAGAATGTAAAGCAGAGACCCCTCTGAGCCCCTGTTTAATGTTGCTTCCTACAGGCACATTTCTGGGTAGGTTCAAATTTGTGCAGAGTTTAAGCTCAAATTAAACACATTTATGTTTGTGGATTGTGCAGAAAACCTCAGAGGTCCTATTCATCTCCCATCCGCAAATCACTGTTGTAAATATTAACAACTATCAAAAACTGAGTGCTTTTGCCCCATCAGCACCAGAATGTGCGTCTCCCCATTTCTAACTCTGTGGGCAACCCAGCTGAGCACCCTGGGGAGAGCAGCACCTGGCAGGGCCATAGTTGGGATACCTCACAGCATGGCCTGGGAAGGGGGCAGACTCATCACATTAACTCTGAAGGCCTGGTGGAAGCCAGATGTCTGGTTCCCACTGCATGAAAATGCGTTGATAATGGTTAAAAAAAAAAAAAAATCACCATCTGCTATCATAGGGTACTGATAATGGTGCAATACTGTTACCCCTGTGATATATCAGCACAACTGAAGAAGTCACAAGAGTAACTGGCTTTAAACTCATGTAAACACACAGCATTGTTTTGGACTAGAAGGGACCCAGTGGCATACAGCTGCATTATGCTATATATCCTCATGGAGAGTGTTTAGCTATATTAGGAACATCGTTAGGTTATACCATATCAAGCTACACGTCTCTCATGCTTTTAAATAAGCCAGCTCTGGTACCCTGATGCAAGGCTGTACTTATTTTCAGGTTTAAGTGCAGGGCTTCTCTTCTCTGTAACATTTTCTTAAAAGAACAATCAGTGATGATGAAAAAGTGATGAAATACTAAAGATGTATATTGGAATTAGATACTAGCCCAGACACGCTGCATCTTCTAGTTTTAGTTTTCTATTTAGACATTACCTATTACATCCTTAACATGTGAGGAGTTTGATTCACATTTATTTTTTGTTTGAAAATATTAAAAATTAAGTTTAAAATGACAACCAAGAAAATTAGTGACCTGAAAGTCTAGTATGTATTCTTTCATTTAGTATGCTCAGCAATGCATATATACTTTTTCCAAGAGCACCAAAGCTTGCAAGGTTCCTGCATGCTCATGTTAAATGACGTTCTGTTTAGAAATTGCTGTTCTAGGGAACTGCAGTTTTTGAAAGGAAACAGGAAAGCACACCCCAGGCAATACTAACTTTCAGAGTAATTTTTTTCTGCATTCATTTGAAAATCCAGATTAAAAATTCCCTGTAAATCAATTAATCCTATGAACAATTTGTGCCCACATACTCCTATGACAGTCCCTTCTCAGAAGGAAAATCCAGTTGGTCATAAATCTCACTTCAGCCATATGGTGGGTGCATATAATACACATGCATAAAAGTTCCCTGGAGCACCAGCGTGTGACTTCCTCTGGGAAGAAAAGCAAGGGTAGACATAATTTCTCTGTATTGTTTTAATTGCACAGCATTTAGTCCTGATGTTTTTAGCTCTGTCCACAAAATAATTATACAAATTCCTCCTGCAGGCCTCCCAGAATAAGAGAATTTGTCTTTCTACTCACCAGTGACAGCTTGAATCAGGCTCTGGTTGCCCAAAACGGCTCCCTCATTGAGGTGGACAGGGCAAGCACCTGCTTACATCATGCCCGGGCTCAGGAGCAGTAAGCGAGGCAACAGTGCGGCAGGACAAGGAGCGGTGTATGGCCAGCCCTGGCCACCAGCTGCACTTTGTACCAGCTTCTGCAGCTCCATGTTGAGCAGCACCAAGATAAAAGCAGCCAGGGGCTGCCCATTTTGTGTGGGAATGGTTCAGCTGAAGACACACTATGATGCCAAGTCAGCAGCTGGCTGGGAAGGCCACTAGCCCCGCAGCCTGCTGGCAGGTCTGGGGTGGGCAGCACTTGAGCTGCGGTGGGCTGGGAGGCCGCTGTCTCCCCGAGAGAAGCTGGGGGAGAAGGCAGGGGGGTTCCTGCTTGTGGGGCAGGGGGCAGACCGGACCCTCTTCCTGGCAGGGAGGTGTGTGCAGACCTGCTCTT
>NW_009608638.1:0-2328 GCF_000690535.1 Cariama cristata
GGCCTTGATGAACTTCATGAGGTTCACACTTCATGAGATGCACATCCTCAGAAATGTTTATTAAGAGGAGAATACTCACTGTATCAGCATTCTCCACTCTCTGGTGCTAACCACTTTATTGCTGGTCTAGATTTGGGGAAAATCAGTTTAACGTGGAAGAGAGTGCTGGAATTTTTATTGACTATTTTTTCTCTTGCTTTTTGTTGCTATGGAAACAGCCCCTTCTTATTCTTAAATCATTTGATCGTACGATTTCCTATTAAGTAGATTTACATTTCTCTTGCAGTTTCAGTCATGCCTTGCCAGTAATAGTTCCTCCTAGTGATCACTCGTTTTGCACCGTCCCAGCTTTTCACATCTCTTCATTATAACAGGAAGCTAAAACTGTGACATTTCCCCCAAATGGCTTGTCCTTCGCAGCAGTGGTGCAATAGGAAATGTAAAGCTCTGCAGGCTGGGCTGCCTGGTGCTTACCTGCAGGCAGTGACAGCAGTGCCTGGCGGGCAGAGGGGTGCCCCAGCCCTGGGGGGCACCAGCACCCCCAGCCCTGGCACCTAGCGCGGCTGCCTGGGAGGGGAGGGGGCAGCCTGGGCTTGTGGTGCACCGGCTTGGGGGTATAATGAGCTCCTCAGATTTGGCCCTAATTGGCGTGAAATGCCCCAAGAAAAGAGAGAAACGGGGAAGATAAGCCTATGAAAGTTGCACACATCTTGCGTCGGGGACATGTCTGTGTCTCCCCCATTCCTGGACAGCCCAGCACCCTTCCCACATGCACTGAGCCCACATGTTCTCTGCCCAGCTGTTCCCTCTCTCCTTCAAGCTGCAGCTCAGGAGGGGATGGGGCCTCTGCTGGGGATGATGGCAAAGTATGCTGGTGATTTTCCAGAGGCATAAAGCTCCTTCAGGGTGAGGAGGGTGGGTGGCTGGCCCCACTGGAGAGTCTCACATGGCTTTAACGTCACCGGCACTGCCCCTCCAGGGAGGCTGAGGGGCTCATACCTGCCTCCCATGTCTTTGCACACACGGAGTGCTCCGAGTGGAGATGGCATGTCCCCAGCCTCAGCGAAGATGCGTGTGCTGGTTTTGGCTGGGATAGAGTTAATTTTCTTCACAGTAGCTGGTATGGGGCTGTGTTTGGGATCTGCGCTGGCAACAGCGTTGATAACACAGGGATGTGTTAGTTACTGCTGAAGGGGGCTTGCACAGTGACAAGGGCTGTTCTGTGCCTCACCCTGCCCCGCCAGCGGGCAGGCTCTGACAGAGGAAAACAGGGGCTTTGGTTTTTGGACCTAGTGGTCACCGGGGTCCAGATTCTGTTTCATCCAGTGTTTGTAAAACTTTTGGGTAAAAATCTAGGGTTTATTCTCTCCTTCACCTCTTCCTCTTATTATTAATCTCAAATTAAGATCTACCAAGCCTGTTGGCCACAGACCCACTGATAGGTCTTGCAGTAAATGAAGGTAAAAGAGTAACCATAGCATTTTGAACATACACTTAAGGTAGGTAGATCCTCAATAGACAGGTCTTGATTTATTTATTTTGGGAAACGGTTATGCTGTGGGCTTTAGGGAAGTATTTTCTTTACAATGTGAGGTTTGGTCAGCGGTGCGTGCAGTACAAAACGCTCCTCATTTATTTTGATCAAACACTAGAAAAGACAGGAGGAGTACTTGGACTAAATTGCACAAATCTTGTTTCACTTCCCTGTGAACACTAGCAACCTCTTTGTCAAGCTTCTGAAAAAACAGAGCATCAATGTTTGACAACAGTTCTGATTGCTGAATAATTATTGCTGGTAATTATATTATCAGTTTATCACAGTTTAATATGTTAAAAATCCCCTCCATTATTCAAGACACACCTGTGCACATTATTTTCGGAGATGACTAAGGCTTGTTAAAGTTTTCTCAAATATTCTAACAGTAGGTGTAGGCTTGCCTTTATATTTTTGTTGTTTCTGTCTCACAGCTGATGATTGATGTTCTTATTTATCATCACATTAGAGTCAGAATCTGGGCTGATGAATGTTGCTGTTTGTAGTTTGCCTCCCACTCACAAATTCTCAGCTTGATCCTAATGCCGATAATCTTAAACCTGGGCCTCCTCATTTACACATGACTCTGTTTACCAGTGCTTAATGGTCGCAGCAATTAACTTTGTTTTCACCGACTTCTCTTGGTGACTATCCTGCTTTTAATGCAAATTTGGTACAAGAAGATACTTATGTGCTTAGAAAAATAAACTGGTAATGTGAGGATATACCTTCCTGAAAAAATCAGAAATTATGCATATCTTACATATCACAGAATCACAGAATTGATTTGGCTG
>NW_009608639.1:0-13154 GCF_000690535.1 Cariama cristata
AATGATTCTATGATTCTATGATTCTAGTTCATAGGATTGAGAATCTAGGGAAAACTGCAGTGCTGCAGGACTCACCACTACCATGGCAGAGGAACGGAAAATGGGAGCTCAAAGAGGGAGAAGTTCCATGTTAGTCTCAATTAAAACAGGACGTATGTGCATATAGGAGAATCCAGTTCTTCTGATTCTTGTTTTGATACATTCTTAAATCAGATCTAAATCCTCATCTGCACATCACTTATCCTTTAAAACATACTAACTTTGCATAGTATTCAAGAAAAAATTCTGTAGTAAATGCACTAAATAAAAGTTTAGAATAATGCTGCATTCATTTTTTTTTCTTTTATTTTTATTTATTTTGTAGAGTTTAGTGCGACTTGATGATCCCAGAGCACAGAGTAAAGAAAAAAAAACCTCTGCTTCACAGTCTAATTTGCATAGTACTTCGTATAATGGATATTTTGGAAACATGAAATTTCTCAGGAGGGTGTCACATGAGAGCTTTACAGCATCTCCAGAATACTGAAAGTAATGTAAAACAATTTATATTAAAATCAGTAAAGGATGAAAAATGTTTGTAATTTTGGTTCAGCTATGCATAGAAAAATGGATATGTTTTTAAAATGCGTCCAAATATAATAAACTCTTAATTTATGAATTAAGCTGTAAATATAAAAAAAAGTCTCTCGTAAGAGTTGCATTTCCAAGAGTAGTTTCAGCACACTTGGAAGTCTGAGAGTACTTTCTTTACCTATCATATGTCACTGTTCTTTCCCTATCATATGTCACTGTTCTTGTTCTGAACCCTGAACAAATCCAGATAGTGAAGATAAATAGACACGGGGGGGAGGGCGGAAATCCACTTCCTAAGAATATTTACTGAGCTGATCAAATTTCATAAACAAGTCATCAGAAGATTAAAGAGAGTTCTCATTTCCCCTTAGGTGCGGAAACAAACTTTTAAAATGCCTAAATTGCCACAGAGACTCAAAGAGTAAGTAGAGTGCAAAGAAGTAAGAAGTTAGTAGGTATTCTTAAGCTTAAGGTGTTAGAGAAATCCCAAAGCAACCCTGAAGTGCTGAAATCAGATATCTATGCTCATGAGAAAGTACACATAATATGACCTTTGCTTTGTCCATGTTCTTCTCTTTTCACTTTCTTGTTCTTATAAGGAGTGCAATGGTTTTCTTTGTGTTAGCAGAAGACAATTCCTTTTCATCTGTGTCACTAATTGGCATGTTGCCAACAAATTACAAGATTTGAACTGGTTTAGAGATTGTTCTCTTAATCATTTTGCATCTTCCAACTAAACTTATTGGGGTCTAATGGAGACCCAAGTGCCAAATTTTGTATGACAAGCACATGGTTAATATGCTTTTGAGGGTAATAGTGTATCTTCAAGCCAGTCTGTGTCATTTGACCTACGGCTAAGCAATACTCTATAACCTTATTTCATATAGCTAAATATAGTCTTTGTGCTTAATAGTCTGTGATTTATTTTCCTTCTATTTATTTTTCTAAGCTTTTCTTGAACCTACAATACTGCTGAAAGGTCCTCTGAGTAGAAACTCCACATGTAAATTACAAATTTTCTTCCCTTCCCCCCTCCCTTCCCTCTCCCTTCATCCCTCCCTTCGTCCCTTCCTCCCTCACTTCCTTCCTTCCTTCCTTCCTTCCTTCACTCCTTCCTTCCTGATAATTTAATTTGACATGCCCTTGTTCTTACTGAGAGGGAAAAAGTAATGTCCACTCATGTAAATGATTTTGCTGCATATCCTGAGGCTGAAACCCCAAAATAATAAGCATTCACCAGTATAATTGCATACCAATCCTATACTGCAATTAAATTCTGGGATTATGCTGAAGAAAGTCATGAAGTGTCCTTAATGACGACCCAGAACTTTAATGCAAATTTCTTCCTTAAAGCATCATTCCAGTTATTTACTATCTAAAGGCACTGGCAAGAAGTTATTATATAGTTTATTTTTAAATTTGTTAGGGGAAGAAGGCTGAAAGAGAGATTAGAATGGGGAATTCTCAGGAAAAAAAAAAAAATTTAATGTCAAATGTTGTAAATTTATAAGAGTTCTACAGTGCCCCAGATATTTATAGTGATTATTTTCAATCCATGTACCACAAACTTCATTTCACAAAGTCTTAGATGCATTGATTCTACTAGAATGCATGATTTAATGAAACGTAAGTGGAACATAGTGGATTCATAAGAAAAGTAAAAATGTTACAAAAATTTCTAATACAAATACTTTTTAAGAAATAGGATAAATAAGTAGTGAGTAACAACAGAGTCCAGAGATGAACTGAAAATTTTAAAATTCTGGGGAAAACGTATTATTCAGCTTCAGCATTATAGGATGATCAGGACAAATGTTTATAGTTATTATTAATTTTCTTTTTAACTAAATCTACTGAAAAAATTTGCTTGTCTGCATAATATAATATAACTTGTTATCTCATAGTTCTTGTACAGAAAGAAAAAGTGAAATGGTCTTACATATATAGTCAGATCATATTCTGTACTTACTAGACCCTTCAAAATTCTGACTTCTTTGGTACCAAACCAAAAACAATAATAATGAAATACCTAATATTTTGGGTTCAAGGAAATTTTCAGGTATAAGAATTTGAAGGAATCTATTCACAAACATTAAGGTTTTTTGTAATTGTCCCACACCTATATAGCAGAGAAAAATCTTCTATCTTGCTGACTTATATTTAACTTGGAAATTGTACTTTTATTTTTATATACAACTTAAAATTCACAAGATTTATAATCCTGAGAAATCAGAGAATTGAAAAATCTGAAAGTTCAGATTTAGTAAGTAAATATCCTTGAGCTTACACAGAGGGTGATACTCATCTAATCAAATGCAGATATTTGCACAATACAGTTCATACCAATCTCCTTTTAAAGAGAATAAAGAAAAACTATTTTTAGGGTGCAATTAATGTCATCCTTAGGTGGACTTCTGTATTTTATCAAATTAAGTGCACCCTAAAAATACTCATTTCTCCTTCGCTGTCTATAGAGGGAGACTAGAGTGTCTACTTCAGCCATAAATATCTATACTGGAGATGTTTAAGAAGGATGATTCCTATCAGTGAATCCTCCCTAGACTGATAAATTATGTAGTCATTACTTTTAATGTATCCAGTGTATGCCAATTAAATCTATACTTTCAAGGCTTGTGGTAAACCCAAATGATCTATCAAATGTTCAGATTTAGTCTAAATGGCACTGTATTAACAAAAAAAGAACTGTGCAGTATCACTAGCCTAATATATAGGTCTAGTATCAAATCACTAGTATATTTTTTCTGTTTATATTCATACGGACAATAGGAAACTATAAATCTGAACAGAGTTGCTCTTGGTTGAAAAGTATAGCAGGTATTGGAAGTTTAATGTCTTACCATACATGTAGCGATTTTGTTGGCCAGGAAAGCATATTCAGCATTTCTGTTTGAAATGTGATCATCTGACTGTGATTGCAATACTGTTGTATATAAAATTCAGTAAGTTCAGTGAGTGATACAAATTTGGCCTTGTTTTAGTGGATTTTGTTAACTCTCTCTTTTCATACTTGTTGACATATTCTGCTTCTTTCCCTCCTCAAAAAAAAAAAAAAAAAAACCACCAACTGTAAATTGTTATGTCTTCACTTTCACCGTTTGATATTTTCTGCCTCTGGAATGGTCTGCTTTATCAGAGATTTGTTCAGAAAGTCAACTCAAAAATATAGGATTTAAGATGAAATAAAATTAATCATCTCAACCTTTTCCATCAGCAAATGGCTTATGTAGTAATTCATGTTCATCTCTTAAATGAGCCAGGTCCCTAGCTGATGTAATTTAGAGTTACACTTTGTGGTACATGGATTAACACCATTTGAAGATCTGGTTCATTGTTTTTAATGGAGGAGTGAACAAATTATACATCAAACTTTTGAAGGCTTTAAAATGCCAAATGGAGTGCACAGAACTTGCATTTCCTCTAGAACTATTTATTGGGGGTGCACTCCAACATCAACATCAGCCTTGTTATATGACACGACACAAGAAGATTCAATGCAAGCGAGCTGGAAATAAAATAAGTTTCCTGACAAAGTGAAAGTTCTTTCTCTAATTTTCCTCTGTCAGCACTTTCAGAAAAAATGGTTCAGTATGCAAGAAATACTTAGGTATAAATTGTTTCTAAGAAGATTTATTTGAGTTTTCTGGCCTTTAGATAACTGAAATTTTTCTTTTTGTGCTAATATAATAGATAAACAACGTGAGCTTGAGTGCAGCTACCAAGGAATATGTTTCTACAACAGCTATGCAGATAAGGCATAGTACCTTACTGTTAAAATCTGGAAAAAAAGTGCTAGAAACTTTGATGTCCACTATATCATTTTTGTGATGCAGTAATGTTTAGTATAAACTTCAGTATCAGTGAACTTCTGTACTGTGATGAGAACTACAGCTCTGGATCATTAAAGTCTGTTATGGGTCATATACTTTTAAAAACTTTTATTAATAAATGAATTCCATGGCTGCTAAGATGAAATTTTGCTAAATAGTATCTTCCTCTCTCCATCCTTCTTTGCAAAGTACAAAATCCTCACATGGAATGTAGTAGTCTTCTGGGAAAAGGCAAAAGAGACAACACAGCAGACTGTGCTGATGACCTAATTCAACACCGCTTTCAAGGAATTACTTCTTCAGTACCATTGTACAGGATTTCTGTAAAAGTGGTATTCCTTCCAGAATTATCTTTTGACCAGAATAAGAACCAATGACCTCTCTGACACTAATATACATAACATACAGAATTATCTCTGTGAAGATAACTCTCAGCCATGCATTATATTAAATTTGGATGTGTTCATTCATACTAAATGATCTGCTGAGGCTTTTTTTCTCTGCTTTCAGACAATAAGTCCAGGAACTTTCATGTGTTTCTGTAGTCAGACTTAAGCAACAATAATAGTTCTTGAAGAAATAATAACATATACATGAGAGCAGAAATGGAGACTTATTTCTTTCTTTTACTGATAATACAACTGAGGAACAACTGGCTTTTATGCAAAAACAATAAGTTACTTAACAAGCCTTTTTGTATTCTTTGGTTAATCTCTATACGTTTAAAGCAACAGTTAATGTAAAAAGAACTTTTCTTATACTTAAGTTTTCGCTGATCATTAAGGATTATATAAGGAACAGGGGGAAAAGAAGTTGTGAAAAAGATTACCTGTACATTATTTGATTCTTACTATTCTTACAGGTAAGTAAGTACTGAGTACTGCCATGAAGAACTAGAAGTGCTAGGCTTCCCACGGTAAGTTAAAGTGAATATTTAAATATGGAGGGCAAGTATAGAAATGAACTGATGTTCACCTCTTGAACAAGGGAAAAGTGGACTGACAATGAACTGTTTTGTCTTCTGACCTTTTATGTTATGAAAATAACCCTTAACCCTAAGAATATATGTATTTCCATCTGCTTTATTATTAGACGTGCAACAAGTAACTTTACAAACCTGCACCCTGGTGTAACAATAGTACAAATATTCATATTTTTTCTTCTTTACTAAGCATCTAGAGTTAAAAGGACTTCCACGATGTTTGCCAAATTGAGAATGTCCAGCATATTTCTGACTTGATTTCTAAGGGTGGACAAAGGGACAATATCATGCAAATGACAAACAGCTTAAGGAGCTGACACACAATAACCAAAACTGAGTATGAATAATGATGATACAATGATTAGTAAATAAAAATGATGTGTAATTAGTGACTTCTGCAAGTGTTTAGAATGATTAGCCTTTTTATTATATTGCTTTTATTTAGAGACCCAAACCTAAAGTCTAGACTGAACAGGAGCAACTGGAGCAAGTGTTCAGGAGTCCAGGACTACATCCTACAGTCAAATGTCTTGAATTTCAGAGGAATTTAAGTGAAGGTAAGAATTCTCTGCTGTAAGGCATATTAGTATCTGTGTCTCCCTACAGCATACCCCCAAGCATAATTGCTTCTTTTAGTCTCTTCTCTGGCATCCAGACAAGTTAATTGATTCTCCACAGTCATTTGAACTCAACTAACACAAAACTGAGTTTTCTTGTAGTATGAAACTTCTCAACCTTCCCTGTGGATCTCTGAGTGTTTCCCTAGAGTTCTTGGGCCAGTTCTGCACCAATGTTCATCCATCGCACGCATCAGTCAGAAGTTTCCTGAATATCCATTTCAGTGTAAGTGAAAGATGGAACAATTCCTGTGTCATATTAATTGAGACATCAAATGGACTATAAGGTCAGAATTCTTTTTATTTTGGACAGCACTGTGTAGGAGTTAAATGGCTGATTATTAGAATGAAGAAAGGAAACCTAACTCTTGATGTACTTTGTCCAACCTCTTTACCTCAAAAGATTTGAGTAACTAATTTCACTGAAATATTTTTTCACAGAACAAGTACTGTTAGTTAAAGTTGTAAAAGTCCGTTTCAAGAAGTTTAAATTATGTCATTTGAACTTCATTTTAAAGATGAAGAATTCATGTAAAACTTAGAAAAAAACACCTCATACTGGAAATCAGCTGTCAGGTTTCAAGTCTTTTATAAAGCTTTATTTAGCCTTGGTTATCTAGCGTAATGCAGCTCAAGATGGTAATCTGATCCACTACCTTTCCTTTGGGATACAGCTGCTTTCTAAACTGGAAATTACAGACCACATTGGCAGCTTAGTTGGATCTGATACTCTTCTACATTATTGGAGGGGATAAAGAAAGTAGGTCATCCATAATAGTTTACAGTAACAAAGCACAGGAAAGAAAGTATTGATTGTCCTGCTGTCTCAGTAGGAACACTTCATCCTGTTATCTTGCATAAGGGCCAGGTTTGAGTGTTCCCTCTATTGGCTGACAAACAGAACTACATTATCGTCAAGCTCTGATGTCAACAGCTCCACTCAATTTAAAGGCGAAGAGAAAGATGGGAAGAAAATAAGAAAGAAAAGCATGATCTTCCAAATAAAAAGTAATTTTCTACTGTATTTCAGATGAAGAGGAAGCCTTAATACTTCTGAAATTTGGCATATTTCAATGCCACATTTTGTACAATAAAGACGACCTTTTTTTAAACTAGACATGTTTCATTATTCAAAACATATAACCATATATTTTCAATGTCATGCTGTACAAATACACCACTTTTTAAATGTATTATCCATTTAACACAACATTAAACATATTTCTTTTGTAGCATGGATTGCAACATGGAAGAAAGTTGAGAACAAGTGGAAATACACCACCATGCTACTGTATAAATCTGGCTGTAATACACAAGAAATTGGTAGCAATGTAGCTGACAGACACAATTTGCCTTACAAATAGAATTTTGAAGTTTAGTGAAGATTTAGCTTGTCATTTAGACACAGCTCAAGGGAAGAAGTGTTGCAGAACTTCACCAGCCTGGGTTAATATCCCACAGGTTTCTGCCTGAAGGGGGAATTAGTTTCCAGAGTCCCAAAGTGTACAGCTGATTGGTAAACAGAGAGGTTAGAATCATAGTTGTGTTTTTCTTTCATCATACACCTATTTGCGTTCTGGAGCAGTGTGTACAGTATAATAAGGAGGTATATAGGTACTCAGGGATGAATTCAGCTCCCTAAACATAGGCATCTGTAAACATTTGAGATGCTCTTGGGTATTCTACATGACTCACAGTTGTTTCTCCATAAGGGCATGGGATCCCTGTAAATCTTTTATTGTATCTGGCCATCTCATACAGATGTGTCAGACATCTCAGTCATAATAACACCTATATTCAGGCTACTGAATGTAGCCCTAGGTGTCTTAAGAGTGAGCAGAATGGCTCTCTAGGCTCCTTAAACTGTACTGAACTGTTTGTCACTCGGTATACGAGTAACTTGGGAACCTCCCTGACATCAATCTATCTATCTATCTATCTGTCTATCTATCTGTTTATCTAACTGTCTATCTATCATCTTTTTTTTTTTTTCTGGGATTGAACTTCCCATAAATTCAGATGTCGGAATCCATGGTTTCAATACTATTTAGTGATACGGGATTTTTGTTTGTACTTTCCTTCTATGCCACCTTTGTACTGAACTCAAGACCCAATTCAGATGCCCGTAGGCCAACATCTATTGACATTTAAGATAGGTTAAGTTATTTCACATGGCCTCCATGTGATCTTGAGTAAACTAGAAATCCTGTGTCATATCTGTAAGGTTTTTCAGTTGGTTTTATACACTTCAGTGTGGGCAACTGACTTGAGTTTATATGACTATGAATAAAAAATTTTAGACATTTGTCTGACCTACAGCATCCTGTGATATGAACAGAAACTACCTGTTAATCTAAAGACTGTTGCAAATAAAAAGGAAAGTCTTTGCTTTTTAAATATATGGAACAAATCCACATGAAATGTTCTATAATTCATACACAGCTATGTTGTTATTAAGAGATTCAAACAGTTTTATGTAAAAACACATAGAGACTTTGTAGTTAATATTTATAATTCAAAGTATACCTAGATAGAAGTATCAAAGCATGTATAATATATATTCTTTTTAAAAAGACAAGCATGAATTGTTTTTTCTAACCTTTTTTTCATTTTCACATGCAACTGAATATTTGAACAAGCAGATTTCTTATGGTTCCAACTTATATATAGCTTGAGGTTTTTTATTCATAGAGTTTTGTAAGGTCCTCTACAACAAAATGCTATTGTTTGTGAGTTCTTCAGTTTAACTCTTTTTCAGGTATCTGGATTGTGCTTCAGAAGCTTACAGAAGTAGGGAGTTCCTTCTAACTCACTGGCAGAAGCCACTAGGCAAAAACTTACATTATTAAGTTTGGCATCTGGAACTGATTTCACCTGAATCAAAGCATAATCAGAGGACATTCTGTATAAGACTCATCTCTGGTTGTTTTTTACCTCTACACAGCATGACAGGGAATGCTAAATCTGATTTTGAACATCATTATTCATGGAATGGGAAAAGGAACACAAGAGTTGAACCAAAAGTCTAGGTGGGCTGCAGACTTTAATTTGTATGTGCAGGCTGACTTATATGAATTTTGAGTTCAAGAGGAAAAAAAAAAAAGACTTTGCTTGAATCCAAAGAGATCACCCACTGCAAATACCTAGGGAAATTTAAGCCAGTAATAAAAAATATGGGCTCCATTCAACTCTCATGATATACATGCCCAGTGCCTTTGGAGGCACTCTGTGGTAACCAGGTCCTCTGTACAGGGCTGATAAAATATTCAGCTGATAGGCTAATAAGGTTGATAAGGTATTCTGTATCTTATATAGCATTGAAAGATCCCTGTCCTCTTTAGATTGGCAACTGAGTGGGGGTTCAGGTTCAAATCCAACTAATTAATACTTGAATTTTGTTACACTCTATAGAATACAGAGAGAGAGTAAAAAAAACCCAAAACAAACCCAACACTCTTTATTGATTTCAACTTAAATAATTAGTAAATAAGAAAAGGAACTCAGAAAACTAGACATGCACAATTTCAATATTGCATATAGCCAGGGGATATCATGCTGAAACTCAGCAAAGTGTTATCAGAAGTTTATTAAGCCATAAACCATGTAAACCATATTAAGCCATTACCATGTTAGATAACCTTAGGTGACATGAAATAGGTTCCATTTCTATATAGGATTTACTGCTTGTGAAATTGAGCACAACAAAAACCTCCAAGCTGTTGCTTACAATGCAACAGTTGAAGGAAGGCAGGCCTTATATACCTGTCCCTGGAAAACAGTGATCTGTGTCATTCTGTTAGCAAATGACCTAGCAACCATATTTCTTAATATATCCATGGAAAACTTGACCAGTTTGAGTGACTAGAAAGTACTTGACACCTCGGATGAAGTCCTAACTTCATTCCTGTGAATTCTTTGGTTTCACTTGGAGTCAACAGTATATACAAGTTCATTGGATATAACTTCTTCCATACAAATTGTTTATTGGGCAACAATTTAACATTTTTTACCTTTTTAACTATAGCAGAACAAAGAGGAAGAAAGGAACAAAAATATCTAAGAATTAAAAAATGAAGTATTCTTGAGAGTTTTAAAACATCACTATAAGATTTATGAAGTTATTTCAAAGGTCATAAAAGCAGAGAATTTTCCCAGCTCATAACTGAGAAGTAATTCTGAAAGGATAGATAAGCCAGTTTTAGATTAAGAAAAGAAACAAGAAAGTTTAAGTACAAAAATAAGGGGATAAGTAGATCAGGAGAGGAGATAAAATAGGTGATGTTTTATTGCTGGATAAAAGAGAATCAAGGTCATCAATAGTTGCTTGATTACTCATATTTCTTAATGGTAGTTCTCTCTTGATTTGACTTTGTCTTAGAAAAATCTGCTGTAGAGGGAAGTAGCCACAAACCAAGTGAAGCCAGAAGTTCCCATATCACTTGGTTAGTTTTAACACTATTTTTGTAAGTGTTTTATAGTATTTGGGCTTCATATGGGGCTACATACCTGCAGAGTCGTGGGAAAAAAGATGCAAATGACAGAACTGGTGTCTAGTAAAATACTTAGAGGAATGCAAAACTGTAGTCTCCCACTTTACCTGTTCATTACAAGGTCTTATTGGCATTATGGGTAGTAAATCGTTATGCTCAGCAGTCTTGGTTAATTTCTTCTGAAACAATGGAAATCTTGGTTCTTTCAACGATTGACAAGGATGCAGAAACTGAAAAAAAAAGAGAGAATGAATCTATAAGATATTTGGGAGCTGTGTGTTTATGTCTTTGAAACTGTGGATGATCCTTCCCTTTTTTTACTGTCTTAGATGTCAGAAGTGTCATAAATATCAAGTTAAAGGGGAAAAAAATATGAATTAATAATAAATATCCATTTAAAGGGGGCGTGAGGGAACAGCACTGTTTTTGACAGAAGCTAAGACTGTAGCTGCCCAGGGCTCTTTACTTAGCTTCAATCAGTTTCCTTGACGGAAACAACAAAGTTATATATATTCTAGGTACCTAACTTTGTACTTGATTTGCCATGGTTGGGCAGTATTCAAGGGGAAAAAAATACAGTCCAAAAATGGCTTGTATCTGATTTCTGAACAAAATTTGAACATCTTCTGCTATTTGTGGCAGATGACTTCAAATGAAGATTCCCATTTTTTCCCCAGATTCTCATATTCCTGTATCTCTTTCTACAATGTTTGCAAAGTGTCATTGATTTGTACATGACTGAACATTTATTGAACCTCTGGCATGATTCTTCCCTTAGGAAGAATCTTCCCCCTGTTTTATGACCCTTTAAAAGGCAGCAAAATGAATCTACATGATCTACATGATCATACTCTTACTCATGGGTTATGTGAGAAAACAAATATTAGACTCATAGAAACCTGCAGGGTTTTCAATTGTGTTGTCATGTAGGCCTTGCAAAGGTATCTTTTGTTCTGCCAATTTGTAGTTACATCTAAAACAGTAAAAGAAGTCAGTATCAGAAACCTTCCTCCATACTCTTTAATTTACCATTATAGTTGTTGAGTGCAATACAATCTAAATATAAGGTCAGCTTATTTTGATCTATCCTTGTTTTTGATTCTCTGTGATAATTTTAGGAGTGTTATTGTTCTCTATTCTCACTGCAGGAAGTTTTTTTATCATTATTTTCTGGATGAAGGAACACTTAGTGTCTGTTACTGAAACACATCATATATTTTTATCATTGATATTAAGTGGAAGAGCACAACATAGTACCATTTTGCTCAATGGACAAATCTCTGTCTTGGAGGAAATAATTCTCATGGAGGAAATAGTTCTCTTATAATCCCCGTCTGTCACACTATCAACTTTTCAGCCGCAACTTTCTTAGTTGTGGTATCCCCACTGAGTTCAGCTGTAATGAACAACAGCAAAGAAAATAAAAATATGAAATATTTGTGAACTTTAATCATTTTGAGACTAAACTGATTTTTTGTCTGTCCAATTTCAAATTTAGACTACAATGATCTTTAGACCTGAAAATGCTTTTATCCATATCTTTCAGAGGATTCCTTTGCAGAGTTTTAAGACTTGATCTTAAAGCAGACACAAATTGGTCTAGAAAGCAGATATATATGCTAAAGTTCTCATGACAAGATGTGTTGGTTAAAAGGTCAGCAGACAGTAAATATATTTGCTTTTTGTCAATTTTGCTTCACTGTAAAGATATATGTAGACCCTCAGCTTCAATATTCTGTGGCTGTTTAATCAGCTTATGACTGCATCATTAATTTCAAAGCGAATTTTGGAAAGACTAAGTGAAAATAAACTCATATTCATTGAAGTGGTAGGATTAAGATCCATATTGTAGACACCTACATATTGGTGAATACATGTGACTTATTTCATTTGGCACTATTTGAGAAGTCACATGATTTGTGAAACCTCTGGACAGAGCTGACAGTTATGAACTGTGGTAGGTCTATGCCATTGCAGAACATCAGTTGTAGGCATTATGTCTTTGGGCATTTAAATTAACTTCACATGCCATACATACAAGTATCTGAATCAAGCTCTATGTTAACTGTCTTGGTAAAGGAATATTCAGTTGCTCACCAATGAATGTCTAGTACAATTCTACATTCCCTTAGACATCCTATCTACTGGATCTGGCAGGTTACAAGTCTCTTCTCCGTCATATCTGCCAGTTCCATGTTACTATTTTGAATAACCTATTGATTATCTCAACTAATAATATTTGGCATCTCAAATGGCACAAAATTTGAATGTCTAGACAATTTAATTAAGTATAGACTTTGGAAAGGCTTTCTACTCACTATAAAACATATGTTTTCTATTTTATTAGCTATCTGGAGACTGTAATCAGTTACCTAAACATACATGCTTACTGTCTCTCCTAACACTATGGGGCATTCTTCATGAACTCCAGCTACCATTGTAGAAGAACACAAGTCTGTTAAAGGCCAATTTTGTATTTACCAGCCTTGTGTGCATGCCTTGGAGATCCTATGGCATCCTACCCTTAGACTGCAGTAAGTGTGTAGGAGTGAAAACCTGAATTGAGCACTAGTTATCTGTTGAGTATAATTGTGGACAATAGGCCAATCTATAAACACCTGTGAGAGTCAGTCCGAAGTTGGCC
>NW_009608640.1:0-4470 GCF_000690535.1 Cariama cristata
GGGCACACTAGAGAGATGCGAACACCAACACCTCCAGTCAAGCCTCTCCACCTGACCTCGCTTCCCACCTGGGCCGGGAGCACAGGTGATTTTCCTTCTGCCTGGATTCCCCTTCCAGAAGAGCAGCAGCCCCAGCTGTATCAGACCAAAGGCAGTGCTTTTATTCTCACAACTGCTGCAGGCTCTTAGCTTTTGTCACCAAATCTTCATTGCAAGGTACTCATCGAGCACAAAACCACTGTCACTTGCTAAGCCACAAGGCCTGGAGCTCACGAGAAGAGCAAACATCCTGCCATCGGACCAAGCACGTTCATTCTGGTATGACAGCCTTCACCAGCACAAAGACTAAACCTCCAGTTAGGTACCTACAATGCCCTCAGTGCTCTGCTGCCTCAAAACAGGATCCAGGGAGCTTCCAGAAAGGAAACAGGGCAACAAATATTTCAAAGAGGGCAAGGGAAACGGTGATGAATCTTTTTCCTGGTGAGCTAACAACCATTACTTGATCAGCTCCAGCCTTCTGGGGTGGTGGGGCCCCGTACAGGTGCATGGCAGTCCCTGCGACCAGCAAGCCATGGCCACTGTGGAACAACATGCTGTGATACACACATTATCAGCCTCAACACAAAAAGAAGATTTGCCTTTTTCCTCACCCCCGTTCTCCCACAGGGCAGCTCATAATTCCCAGATGCAGCTAAGAGCAGAGAGTCAGTTATCTGGAAATGACTGGTTGCGGTTTCAGGCTATGATAGATGGCACTCACTGGTAATCCTTCCCTCCCTCTCTCTATTAATTCTCCTCCCTCCAGTTACCAGAAAATGCAGCAGTGCTCCCTTCTGCCTGCCCCTCTCTCCTCCCTCCAGGCTACTCCTTTGGAGAACTGGCTCCACAGCTGGATTGTAAAATAATCCAGCTGTTCCTATGACAACGTGCTGGCAGTGGGCAGAGATGACGCCAGCACACAGTGTTGGCCCATTCACTACCAACACCCAACTCTGTTTGTTTTGGTTTGGGATGCATTTGTTTTTCTATGTGGGCAGCTCTGCCGAGTACATTTCTGAAGGCCGGAGGGGCAGGAGGAGCCACACGGCAAGAAAAGTGCTGGGTCTGTGTTTTTCCCTTTTTTTTTTTTTTTTTTTTTTTTGCCCCAGCTCCATCTGATGTGAGGATAAAAACCCCTCCGGCAGTCTTGCAGCTGCACCCAGTCTTTGCAAGACTAGATCCAGAGCCTGATTTGAAAGACACAGTGCAAGACTTTGCGTGTAAGGTTTCCACAGAAAAAAAAAAAAAGCAAGCCTTGGGTAGAATCAATAGAGGCCACATAGTCTTTATTTTAACATCTTGCCTGTCAGCAGAAGGATTGCAGTATAGAGGGAAGCAAAGGAAAAACTTGCTCCTTGTGAAGCATTAGCCAAACACCTGGCTGGACTCATCCAGCCTCTCCAGCTTTGATAGGAGCTAGCTTATGTACTGAGGGATTTGGGCAGAGGCCATTAGCAGGAGCAGAAGGACCTTACTGTCAGGCTCAGCAAAAGGAGGAGGCTCCTCAGGTACTGCAGCTATTAGACCTCCTCAGCAAAGCTTGGTCCTTCTGCGCCCTTGAGATCATTCTGCAGACACCATCTACAGCTCTGCAGGGAAAGACAATTTTTCTGGGACTAACACCCTTCACCCACAAGAAAACTCAGCACAGCAAAATGCTCCTGCTCCCAGCATCAACAAAACGAGAGACAGCATTTGTTACTGCCTGTACATTTCACTATGTCTCCATTTTTATTCTGAAGGTCTTGAGAACAGCATAGAGCTTGTAAGACAGGCAGGACTCTGTAGCTGCGTAAGTGCTAACAAACTGTTTCCTTTCAAACCCAGGTAATTAACCATCATTACAAGCACAACAGCAGCCATTTCTATTGCAAGGCTGACTGCAATGACCAGGGCCCCCAGGGCTCTGCTTTCAACATGCTGAATGTCAGCAGATAGGGGTGAAGAAAGATGTTCCTCAGCAAAAAAAAAGAAAATCACTAAATTTGTTATGTGTTTTTTGAAGAGAGACCTCCATGGGCCACTGTGGAGACAGGACATGAATGGCCAATTAACCCAAGCAAGTGCAATGAAGGGAATGTATCTCAAACTACAAAAGGTTGGTTCTCTGATCTGGCATAGTGAGCAGCTGGACATAGCAGACTGTCAGGTACAAGGGAAGTCAAGAGATCAGATCAGCTTAAACCTTTAGATGCTTCTTTGATGACAGCAAGGAAAGAAAAACAACTAGAAGCATGACTGTTTCTGGAAATGCCTTAGAAATTGCAGGCCTGGTGAAGCACCATACCACCTATCACACAGTGGTCAGTTGGGTTTGGACAGACCTTTACAGGCTCCAGAAGCTACCCTTCTAATGCTGCACCTGGCCTGTCTAACACTGCTGCTTCGGAGTGCCTCACCTGCTCAGCTCTCCACAACCATTTCCAAGTTGCCCTCAGTATCTGTCCCCTGCCCACTCTTCAACCATGTAAAAGTCCTGGCCATCAGACATAGCAGCAGCAGCAACAGGTCAGTGCTGGGTTCAGAAGTCTTCTAACTTGCCTCCTCTCCTCCACTGTGCAAGGAGTGAAGACAAGCTAACTTTTGAGAACCAGTTGCAGTGCTGCGGCTCACAGAGCAGGAAGCTTTACTGTACACTTTACCCAAACTTTTATCCCAGTCTTAGTCCCAGCTTCCCTTCTCACCACACAGGGATTTCTGTTCTGGGTTCAAAAGATCAGAAATAAATGTCATGAGCCACAGGTGGAGGACAGGGCTTTTTTCTTGCTATCCATCTTGCAAGGACATAAGTAATTTAACAGCAGTGCAGAAAATTTTGAGGTACCTTCCACCAGGGCTGTATTTTCCTACCTTTTTACTTACTTTAGAAATCACCTCCAACTTACACATGCAACGCAATGTTTGAATCCAACAAGTTCTACAGCCTCCTCTATATCCAGAGAGCCCTTCAGCCTCAGTGCCACCTGAACATCCTCTGCCAGCATGGTAATTACAGCAAGACACTCCTTCTAAGATCTGGCCGCTGTCGACTGTTCAGTATTGGGCTCTCTCACTGGCCCAAGACAGGCTTAGCCCAAGATCTCCCCAAGTCCTTCCTGCAGGACACAGTTCAAAGAGCCAAAAAACAGACTTTGTAAAATAAACCAAAGCAAAGCTCTTCCCCTGACTAGGGTAGCCTGTGGGAGTCCAAGCTCCTTGTGTGCTGTGCTTTAATCTTCAGCACTTTTCACAAGTGCGAGACCCCAGCCCCACAGTCTCTGCCAGATCCCAACCCTACAGTCTCTCTCAGACTTTTACTATTTCCTAGGGCAAAATCTGATAAGAGGTTGCTGGGCCCCTGGCCCACATGGTGTTTACAGCAACAGACCACTCTATCCAAAGCTTCGTTAGGTAAACTAGACTCAATATCAGCACATGTACATATTTGAGAGGATTAAGAACAAGATTTCATCAAAAGGTATTTCAATTATCAGGCAGCACAGCAGATACACAGCAAGGCAAAGGACTCTAAGAGCAAGTCTGGCCATGTATGAACAACCTGTCCGTTCCATGAAAAGTCTACCTGCCTACCTGGTCCTGCCCTAGGAAGCACTCTTGTGAGCTCGGCAGTCGTTGGAAAGCAGATGGGCAAGAGCAGGGAGGGCAGCCTGAGGGCGGTGTCCGTGCAGATGGGAGATGGGATCGGGTGAGTGACTGGAGTAGAGGTTTTGTGGAGAGGACTGGAGCACATGAATAATGAGGTGGGTTGAAAACTGGCTGGACTACCAGCAGTACAAAGTCCAGGTGACAACCAGTGGACTTGAGCGGCATCTCTCAGGGGTCAATACTGGGGCCAATATTCTGTAATGCCTTTATTAACACCTTGAATGATGTGATAAAGCATACGGCCAGCAAATTAATGCAGAATACCAAATCAGGGGTAGTGATTGACATACTCAGAGAGCAGTGCTGCCACTTAGGGGAATGCCAATAGGCATTGGCTGATAGGAACCTCATGAAGTTCAAGAAGAATCAAATGCAAAGTCCCCCACCTGGGAGGGAATAACTCCATGCAACAGTACAGGGTGCCACCTGGCCAAGGAGCCACTTTGATGAAAAAGCGTTCAGAATTTGTAAAAAGCTTGGGAACGCAGTGGGGAGATACTAACTCTTCAAAGCATGTCCCCAAGCTTTTTTACTATAAGGCTGTAAAAACACTGGACCAAGTTGCCCAGAAATGTTGTAGAACCTCCATTCCCAGGGACATTCAAAATCCAACTGGACAACACAGTGAGCAACACACTCTTGTTCCACCTGCTTTGAGCCGGGGGCTGGAGTAATGACCTCCGGGGTCAGACCATCCTGATGGAGTACTCCCCAACTCGAACTTTTCTCCCCCAGTGCTCAGCCTCCTGGAGACCAGCAGGGAGCAGCGGAGGGCGAGGAATG
>NW_009608641.1:0-1371 GCF_000690535.1 Cariama cristata
TATAATATATATGTATATAAATAAAAAATACAGGCATATTTTCCCCCAAGAATTTAATTGAATATTACTGAAGAATAAGGGAAATTTTGGCATTTTACTGTATCAGGTACTGTATCAGATGTATTGGACGTGCTAACCAGCACAGGAGAATTATACATGCAGAAGAGATCTGAATGGTTTGTCATCAGTATAGCACAAACCCATGTATTAGAAACTGAAATGAAGTATTACTTCTACCCATCCTATCTAATTGGTCTGGTAAGAGACTTTTGAAACTATGACCATTTAATTATAGACTCTGTATGGTCCCAAGAGGGACGAAGGTATATTACATGGGCAGGCTCAGTTCTGCTGTTTCCCAATTTTTGCACGCTTAGCTTTGCAAGAGTTTTTTATGCATATATGGAGAAAGGCAGAGGCACATACACAATCATATGTGGTTATATTTGTGAGTGTCTTGCCGCAAGGTGCAGTCTGTGTTGTTTACTAGCTGACAATTTATTGTTCTTGGTAATGTTTACATGAAGAATCTGCTTTTCATACCAAGTTGTCTAACTTTGGCTGCTCTTTGGCTTTGTATAATTTCTTGAAATATATTTTAACAACCTTCAGATTTCTGTCTTTGGCCTTTAGTTAGTTTAGAGTTGTGATTCATAAAAGTTAAGCAAACCCAATTTACTTGTTGAGTATGGTTACTGAATTATTAATTTCAAATATGTAAATACCTATTTCTATTCGTAAAAATGTTGAAGAACAAGCACCCCTGAGAATGCGTTTACTAAATATATGCATGAAGACATGTATTTCAGTATATGAGTAGTTTGGCAACCAGCAGGTAGGAGAACTTGCTTTGCAAACAACAACTTAAGTCACATAATGCTTCTTGTGCCTCTTAATTGGCTAAGTGACATTTTCTGTGCAAAAGCATATTGTATAGCTGGTGAAAATTTATTTCCAGTATGAATCTTAAAGTAATGGAATTAATTGGAATTTGCAAACACCTACTAGCTAAGGAATCTCTTTCAAATCGTAGAGGATTGACCGTGGCTGGACACGAGGTGCCAGAGCCTCTCCATCACTCCCCCTCCTCAGCGGGACAGGGGAGAGAAGATACAATGAAAGGCTCGTGGGTCGAGATAAGGACAGGGAGAGATCACTCACCGATTACCATCATGGGCAAAACAGGCTCAACTTAGGGAAATTAGTTTAATTTCTAAGCAGTCAAATCAGAGTAGGATAATGAGAAATAAAATCAAATCTTAAAAACACCTTCCCCCCACCCCTCCCTTCTTACCAGGCTTAACTTTACTCCTGATTTTCTCTCCCTCCTCCCCCCAAGCAGTGCAGGGGGACGGGGAATAGGGGTTGTGC
>NW_009608642.1:0-5288 GCF_000690535.1 Cariama cristata
TCCCTGCCCATGGCAGCGGGATTGGAACTCGATGGTCTTTAAGGTTGCTTCTAACCAAACTATTCTATGACCTCTATAGTTATCAGATTGACGGGTGGGACATTCTGGTTGAACTATTTGCTCTGCTACAGGTTTTGATGAGATTCTTAGCAACTCAGTGTCTCAGCTCTCACCTGTAAAACCTGACTGATACATTAAGGCAAATACAGCAAAGGTTCTGAGGCCACAATAACTGCAGATGATACGAATACCAAGTAGAACTCTGGGTTAGAACAGCAATAACTCATACCTTCTGCTTCCCAGCCAACCTATTTCTAAATTATACTAGCAAACTCTTGTATAGGAAACATTCTCTTTTTCCCTTCCTTAATACAATACAGTAATACTAACAAAGCGGCACCATTGCTGGTACAGCCATACCTACAGATGGAGTCAATGAAAACAGTTTCACTCACACATCTAAACTAAACTATCAATTTCATATAAGCTTACCTTACTAAACATTGTATTTGACAACAGGGAAGGGAGTTTTCCAAACATGTAAGTAAACAGACCTTCTATTAGCATGCTTCTGAAAAAAAACAACAAAACAAAACAACATTTTTGTGGACATTAACAGTTGGATTAGAATAAATCACTAGCATAAAAAGGTTTTACATGGTCTGTAAGGAGTGCAAATGTCTGCAAGCTATGCCAAAAATTAATTTTCTTTGTCTTTCATTCCCTTCTACATGATCTTACAGACTCATTCTCTCATTCTCCAAAGAAATCCCTTTGAGGAAAGAGTTGTGGACCACTCCTTTTCCATCCCCTGTTGGTCACTTTTCTTCTACTTATCTGTTGCCAATGTTTCTAATGGGAAAACATACTCAGGATTTTGATGTTGAAATCACGGATGTTGCAACAAAACAAATAGTAGATCAAAAATACATTTTCCGACTTCACTAGGAGTCATGCTTTCCAACACACTGCTAGCACAGAAAGCGTGCAATCCAAAAGTTAGCCTTCTCTTGCTTCACAGGTGATGAGTCTCAGCATCTGCTGATGCAAGAGAGAAGAGATTCATGCTAACTGACAGAATTTAGTTTTCTGTTTCGTAGAACACCTGAAGAAAGCACTTCTAGAAAGCAAACTCCCTAACAAATGAGAGGTATCAACAGAGACAGTGACATTTGTTCTTGATGTTGCACTTCAGGAATTAGCAAAATAGTCAAAATATCTACAAAGATTGATTCATAAAGGGCTGTGTATCAAAACAGGATAGTTCTGTGCTTCCTGGAAAAGATTCTCTGTTTAAATTAAGGCCACCTCCAAAGTTTCAAGCATCTAATTTAATCCTTGTCTGCACAAGAAAATCTGTGTTATTTAGCCAAGCAATACTTGGACAGTTTTACACAAACTAAAAAGACGACCTCTATGAACATGCTCCTAACATTCATTAAGTATTTGCTTAAATCAGTTTGGCACACAGCAATCATTTACTGAGGTACCTTCTTTTCAACATGCCTCTGCAAGTTTATTAGCTTAACCTGTCAATTTAAAATTCAACTTCTTAAACGGTGCAGTGTCTCATAGCTGAAGTCTTAGGAATGACAAAAAGTTCTGGCAGGTAAGCAGTTACCTCCCATTAGCCGCTCTGCAACATTTCTTCATGCACATATTCCTTCCCTCTTGCACTGCAAGAGAAACTATTTTTGTCAAGGTAGCTCACTCCATGGCAAGAGGGGTTAGAGCATGCACACAAACAGTCACTCTAGCACAGTAGATAAGGTATAACTTGTCAGTCATGGTAATCCTTCAATCTCAGAAATGCAGAACTTGCAATGTCACTACTGCCACGAGGGAGAAAAATCACATCAGCTCACCTGCTCCAAACTGAACTTAGAGCCAGCAAACACATCAAAGCACCTACCTGTGAGTAATATAGGGTAGTGGGGTCTGGATTCCTCCCTAGCCTGCCCACTTATTTCTTGCTCATACTACAAAGCATAAAGCAGGAAATATAAAGTCGTGAGGTTCCCTGCGTTAGGGGTTTCTAACTACTGTAAACAGTGGAACAGTTGATTCACCCCTAAGCACTGTATTCCAGTTTCAAACATGCAAAGTATTTGGCTGCCAAAATCCTAGACTGTACAAGAACGGGGTGAGATACAGCACGTCACTCTTACAGGCACTTCAATCCATACTCTGCATTTCAGTAACACCATCAGTCCTTTAACCTACAGATTTAGCATATTTTCACATCTCAGGGAAGGAGTTCAGAAGTTCATGCAACAAAACATCTGAAACTTACTATACTTGAAGTCAATTTTTGATGGAAAAAGTATGATTAGCTTTCTAATTTTCGCCCTTTTTGTTGCAGTGTTTTCACAGTTTCCAAATAAAGTATTTACACTAATTATTACACAACGCTGACTCACATGAGAAACATGCTAGAGCACAGCTGAAGGATGTGGTGGACACTATCAACTCTTATGCAAAATGAGCTGAACAAATGCATTTACTCATGCTGCTAAACACTGGTTTAACAGCCGAGGCCTTTGTACTGACAGTACTTTATACATTAACACAGTAGCTGCAACAGCAGATGCATTCATCTCCACAAGCCACCATATGTTTTGAAAAGAAACCTCAGATATCAAGACAGTTTATCTACCTCCCATACTCTAATAGGGATTGAAACAGACTTCACTTCTGTAGTATTTTTTGAGAAAGAATATACAAATTAATTTCTGCACTTGAAATACATGAACATACTTTTGCTCTTCAACAGCAAGCAGCATAGTTGTGTTGCAGCATCTAACCAAAATGAATGGTACTAAAGAAAATTACTTGATTTTAGGGATGCCTGCAAGTGTAGTATCGCCTAGCCAGACAGAAGGAACTGTTTAGCAGGTCGATAAACTGAACTGTCACAGAAAGGAATGACTGGGTTTTTTTTTAAATTTTACCTTTTCCCTTCAGCTGGAAGTCTCCCCTTACTTCTCTGCCTCAGTAATCAAAACACAGCTGCCACACTGCCAAACTCAGCCTGCCAGCTGCTCAAACTGCAACCTTTTTACAGTACCTTCCAAGGTAATGTAACTAAAGTAAGAATGACCCTCCCTGTGTTCTCTTCACCCCCACAGTACCCTATTCTTTCTTTCTAGAAGATCTGAAATCCTCATTTTTACTATCTGCTCAGATACTTCTAATCTCATTGTTTGCCCCGCTCCACACACATGCCCTATAGCTACCATTAAAAATTTGACTTTTCTAGCATTTACTATGAGGAAGCATGTTTTGTATAGGTAAATTTTCAAAATACTAATAATTCATCTTTATTTCCCTTCCCATGCCATTTCAGGGCTTTCTTCCTCCCCAAAACCTTGAATCACACCTACTGTTATTTTACATCCCTATGAAAATGATGAACAGATTCACCCATTCTCATAAACTACTGTCACACAGCAGCTTCTCAGGAACTCTTTCCAGTTTTACTCCTATGCATAACAGAATATCGATTTGCATCCTCTGAGACAAAGTGATTAGATAGCAGAAGACAGGCAACAGGCCCTGAAATCTGCAGTCAGAATCTCTGAAACCAGAACACATGTCACTTAGCCTGCTGGCTCCTTCATCTGAGGCTGCGAGATGAAGGCTCATTAAAGTTGCAGTGTTATTTCTTTTCTTCCCTGCTGCAGAAGAGCTCCTAAAACTCTGCAGGAGCTTATCTTACCCAGAGATGAGGAAAAGCTTAGGCAGAAGGCATGCAGTTCTTCAGAGACAGTTATACTGGGGGAGGCCAATTGCTTGTTAATCAAAAGCCTCTTATCTGGAACCACCTGGACCTTTACGCTGTTCTAAAATGAGCTCTAGGAATCCCAGACGAACTATTTCACATATGCGGAGGTTCTCTACAGGGTAGCAGGGCAGAAACATACTGTCAGGGAGGGGTTGGTACCATCCTTTCCTGGGCATAGCCTGCACTTGGATCAGCTTAAGCTAATCAGAGATGTCTGGGAGCAGTTTCCTATTAAGATGAGATCTGTTATGAAAGAAAAAAAAAAGCAGATGCTAGATCAGAAAGTATTTGAGAATGTTTAATGTCACTTACACTACTACTCCTTCTAAGTAAGGACAGAAGGGATTTGATCTTATGTTGAAATACATTTTCGGGGGGGGGAAGCATATTGTCAGAGTGCTGATGATCCTGCCCACCTGCATATTTACTGTACTGGCATTAAGAGATTTCACCATGCCTTCAAACAGAAAGCAATACTCCAAATACACTAGACCAAACAGATAAAGCACAGATTGTTTACAGAGCAGCAACAAAGCCAGGTCACGAGATTTTTTTCTTTGGAAGAGCAAGGGCTGCACTTTATATCTAGTTATACAATAAAGTTCTGTAAGGTCTACTGCAGCTGCCCTGCAACTGATACCGAGAACAAATCGGGATACAGTTTGGCAGAGATGCTGTACTAGACAGCATTAATGTTTTAATTAGTCTCAAAGGCAGTTTTAAGGCTGACACCTATGAAAAAGGGAATAAAGGTGAGGCAGCTATTTAGAAAGGCAGTTTCTGAATGCAGTGTTTGCTTCCAGTGCCACACTACAGTAGATAATCGGCCAGCCTGCTAAGGTCCCCACTACCAGTGGCACAGAGCTTTTGGTTGCTTGCTCAGCTTTGTCTGCTTTCATGTAAACCAGAGAACCTTTCTTTCACCTTGCAAGTAATTTGGAGGCAGTTAATTTGCTATCAGTGTTTTCTGTTGGCGTCTTCCTTATAAGCTTTAACACACAAAAAAAAGAAAAATACCACACGGCAACAGGAACTGACTAGAAGGGCTGGACACCAGCCACATAGGATAACACGCATTTGCTACAAGGAAACGGGAGCTTCAACGTTGCAAAGTATATACTGAAAAACACAGGAACAAAAAAGGAGAAATGGTTTAAAAATAAATTTCCCAGTCATAAAGATAAGAAAGCTTTAATACACCACGGGGTCAGACAGCCCCCCAAAAGGCAACACCTGCCCTCGCCCTGCAAATGAATCAATGAAAGGAGCAGCGCCAGCAAAACTAACATCCTCATGTTTTGGGCTGACGGTTGCATAGTTTCAGTCTACCTGCAGGCGGGCTGCTGCTGCTCCTTCACATACATTTAAAGGCTAAAAAAAAATAATAATCACGTTGTCTTCCATCCTAGGTAGCACAACCCACATCGGCCCCACGGTTTCTCCCCGGGGAAGCGCTGCTGGTCCGGTTAAACTAACAGCCCTCACCATGCGGCTGGCTCACCCA
>NW_009608643.1:0-1234 GCF_000690535.1 Cariama cristata
CCAGGACCGGGAGGCACAGCGTGACTTCATACTGACCACATCATATTTCAGTTTATTTACCAGGCACTGATGAAAATAGTTCTGAAAGATTCGGTTCACCCAAGTGGCTTTTTCAGGTGTCTAACACCATTTGAAATCGAATGTTTCAAATTAAATGTTACAGAGCTAAAATATAAACATTACAATATGTTTTAGCTTTACCTGATTTTTGAGAGCAGAAAGATCTGATTTGGCAGAGCAAAACAAAATAACTTTCTAGGTTGGCTTCAACATTGTCAAGCTGAATTGCTATATACAAAGGAAAGAAGTTCCTGCCAGTTTTGTAGAGTAATAAAAAGGGGATTATTCCAAGAAAATATGCATCCCACACACTGTCTAAAGTCCACTGACCACTCTGCAACGTGGCCTTTTGCAACCACCTTCAGGACAACCCACTTGGATGTCTTTTCATAATGAAACTATACAATGCACTACTGAAGCTTCCCACGCTTGCAGGGGTGTATTCAGTAACAAAAGGTTTGGTTTTTTTTTCTTCTTGAAAAATAAAACAAGTGTTTGGCTGCTAAGTTTTTTTCTCTCAAATGGAGAGATGCTAGTGCTTTAGGAGAAGCAGAAAACATACACATTCAGATTTCTTCTGTAATTCAGGTGCATTGCTACTAAAGTGTGACAATAGCTTGTTTTTCTGTTGCAGTGCCAGCGCATAGAACGTTTGCATTGTTATGGTGCTGGAGAGGACTCTGGCTTCGTTACAGTATAATGCCACTGAGGTCTAAAGAGCCTGTCGCATCACCTGAGATCCAGTTCTTGATGAACAAAGGTGGCCTGCATGCATTTAGGGTGGGCGCCTTTTTCAAGCCCCCTTGTCATTTCTATTGTTTCCTTCCAGATAGGATGAGGTTTTCTGTGATCTAAGATGATTTTTACTGATTAATTTATTGTGCATCTTTTTATTTGCAAAAGCTAAGTGGGAACATTTGGGTTCCTATTGCTCCAGAGCACAGTTGGCACACTTGCACCATGGCCTCTGCTTGGCTTTCCCTGTTACCCACTGAACAGCTATTTGAATAAGTTGGTTAGGGACGAGTGTCCATCCGATCCGGGATGCTGCATGGGGCTTCCTGGTAACTGTTCCAGTCTCTTGTTTACAGAATCCCAGACTGGTCAGGGTTGGCAGGGAGCTCCGGAGATCATCCCATCCAACTCCCCTGCCCAAGCAGGGTCACCTACAGCA
>NW_009608644.1:0-8852 GCF_000690535.1 Cariama cristata
GGTCAGTTTTTGGTCACCTGTCTGGTCTGTACCCTTCCACAGGTACAACCCTTTTACGACTTTTTACTCACTTAACAAGAGAGGACCAGCAGTGGCCTTGGTTCTCATAGGGATAAATACAAACATGGGCCTCTCTGCATACCAGTCCTCCTGATACATCAGTAGCAACTATAAACATCTAGCGTTATCACGTCTGAAAAGCAGACAGTGTCTGAAAAACATGGAGCTGTACTTTCAGAAAGTGCAATTACTTAGAAGAGACTTAACTGAAAGAAAAACTCCTGAAAGGAGAAAGTAGCCCTGTTTAGCCAAACCAGGACACTTTGTTTCTGTTAAACGTGTGTGGATGAGTTGTTAGATAGCACAGCCCAGCCAGATTTGGTATTAAGGATACTTTTCTTGACTTACTCTTTTTAGTCCATTCAGAGTTTCTTCTATATTCAGTCCTTCCAGGACAATCAATGTCTCTAATTTTTCATGTCCTCAGTGGAAGGAATTATTCAATCTAAGGCTCTTGTCTGTCCATCAAATAGAGACGAAGGACAGCGGCTTCTGAAGGTGGGATGCTGGCAAATTGTGTGGGGTATGGGATGGTCATCCTTGCACAATATTCTGCTGGGAAGGGTATTCTGTTTCTTGTAGGTTTATAGAGATACCCATCGGTATAATCTCTGTTAGGTCCTGGGAGTTAATGATTGTAGCCTGACTTGATGAAGCTGAACATTCACTTTACCTTTTTAATTTGCTTCCAGCAATTGTATCCTGCACTACTCAGTCTTTAGTGCTGGGAATAGTCAGGCTAATGGTCCTGCTCTTTGCTTTGGGCTTCTGCAGCACATTGAAAGATTTTGTCCCACTAGCAACACTGATGTTGCTGCTCTATCTGCAAGAAGGTATCCGTCTGCTTCCTGGAAAGGAAGGGGAGTAATGATGTGAGACTTTCTCACCCTCGTACAGCCCTGCTGTGCTCCTTGTTCATGCCTCCCTCACCTCCTTCCTTCATCCTTTTGTCTGGGGCTGCTGGAGATTTGTTTCATGTCCATCTTCCTCTGTTGCTTCAGCGCCCTCTCAGAGGTCACTGAAAGAGTAATGGGAGTGTTGGAGAAATAAAAAGCAAAACTGGGAGCAGAGGCTGGGGGAAAAGGAAAGGTGGTAGAAGGGAGAGGGGAGGTGGAGCAGGACACAGCATGAGCAGAATCTGAAAGTTTCTTTCTGGCTTAAATCATTTAAGCCTATGGTGTTTGCCACAGCTCTAACCTCATTCAGGTACTTCAGTGATTTGGACAAACTAGGTGAGTTGTCTTTTGTTCTAAGTTATTATTTGGAGAGTCCTAATGAGCTGTGATTGTGCTTTAGGCTAATGGCTATCCAAGTGATTAAAAATTGTGGGGAACAATTATTTGAGAGCATTATTGCTTTATCTTCATTACTGCCAAAATCTGAAGGGTACTATTAGTGTAAGGTGACTATTGTAAGTTATTTCTGATTTTCTTTTAATTAGTGAAATGTTACCTCATGAAATACTGGTTAATGCCAATTAAGAAAGCGTTGTGAGATATGTCTGATGTGGTACTGTTGGAATTCCTCTCTGTCTGAATAAAGGAAAGAAAAAGAAAAGTAAGTTTGTTCTTGATAGTTTTGTCTTCCTTACACACTTCTTCATTTAGTAAGTGTTCAAAGTGATTCAAATTCTGTGGTTACTGATGAAGGTTACTCTGGGATAGCTCTGTTCCATAACCCTCAATAGTTCTTCCTGTTCAAAAGAGCGCGGGGCTTATGAGTCTGCGTGCTCTGTTAAGCAAAGTTGTAGGTAATGGGGAACACTGGAGTTTCTATGTCAGTCCTCACGACAGGCTTCAGAGCCCCAGAAAGTGATAAAGCAAGAAATCATCACAGGGATTGGCTTCTGATGCTGAAAGAAAAATACAAATATTAGTTGTCTTTGAACGTACTTGCCATGGCTAGTGGGATTTTTTTTGATGTAGGACGTGACATTTGCGGTCGTTGACCTCTTGGGTCAGTAAATAGGAGGTGGGAAGCAGGGCTTCTCGAGCTAAATACAGTAACTTCAACAGCTTAAAATAAGATGCTTGACCCTAGCAGAGTGATCTTCATACTTTAGAAACAGCAGACCTTGTAATACATAGCAGCGGCTTATGTAATAATCAGTGAAAATAGGTAAAACGTACATAAATAAACTGATGTACCATTGTCATTATTTTCACATGCAGTTTGAAAGGCAAATTATGTTTCTATAGTAATTTCCTGTATTCTCTGCAGCTTTTGTTCCTAGCTGTCAGTAACTGGTTCATTAAGAGGTAATACTAAATTCACTAGTATATACAAGGAATGGGCCCCTGAGCCACTGATTAAAAAGGAAGGTAGAGAAGGCCAAAGCATTTAATTGGAAGCATGAGAGCCGTTAATCCTTTTGTTTTCCTCCAGTGAACAAACTGTTGTTAAAATAAAAGAGAGAGAAGTGCTGTGCTTTTTCAGAACACAAAATGTTTGCAAAGAAGTCCTTCGGCTCCTACTGCTTTGGCCCCTATGAATGCAGGATAATTCACCGGGAGAGGACAGTTGTGACAAACTAGAAGTGCTTCAAGTATTGCAGAGCATAAATATGATGGTTTGAAAATGAGCAAATGACAGATAATGCATGCTTGTGACCATGTGCTCGACTCTAAGCAATTTCTGGTGGTGACATTAATGTTTTGAGAAGCATCTAGCAACATCTCTTGAAATGTTTTTGTGGACAGCTGGCAGCCAGAAAAATGGCGAGGTGTTTTTCGCTTCTTTATTCAGCCTTCCGTAATGACATTGTATCTTTGTTGCACCTTTTAATTCAAAAAGGATGGAAGCACCTTCCCAAGTTAATGACTGTGCAGGAGGAGAGCGCAGTTATTCTGGTTACTCCAGAACAAGCCACCCAGCAGCTTTTGAACAGTACCTTTGATAAATGCCCTGCGTGGCAAAATGCTCCTGCGAGGCTAAGGCTTGCCCCGTACTGTTTCAATTGCGGCATGCTTCATCCTCGACTGTGTTGTGCGTTGTTTACTGGGTCTGTTCTACAGGGTGAGCACGGTTAGGACGAGGATGAGCTCTCTAATCTGCGTAGTTTCTGGCAGAATGGTGTCAGCCATAGCTGGGCCTTTAAACATTAACTCCGTACAAATGTTAAATACTAACGTGTTGTAGCATAAGGGGTTGAACAAAACCAGATGTCTGGGGAAATGAAGAGAACCTGCTCTCAAGATTTTTAACAAGGGACCGCCCAGGAAACGAAGGGAGCACTGAAAGGGCATCCTTAAAACAATGACTATAATGAATAAGCTGCTCATAATACAGCATGTTGGGCTAAAAATGAGCCTTGGGCATGGCAGGGGGATCCACTGAATAGTTCATCTCTACAGACTCTTTTGATTAAAAAAAAAGAGAGAACATATAAATATATAATAGCTATAAATCACTGGGTTATTCAATTATTCATACCCATACAAAACCCCTGCACTTATTTTAAGAGAGGGAAAACCAAAAGGGTTTATTTCTCCTAGTTGTTTTTTAATATAAGCAATAGAGGAACAGTGGTAAATGATCTTTGTTTTGTGTTCTTTCATGGAATTTGTAGTGTTCGGTTTTTTTGAGTGCTTTACGAAGTCAGTTCTCTGGCAAAATTTTTTAAACAATAACATTGACCTTCCAGCAAATGACACAGAATAATGGTGGGAAACAACTTTCATTTTCCAAATTATGCATCCCTGGTGGACAGAAACGTGCTATGTAACCTTGAGGACAGGTCAGAAGTTCTCTCATCCTTCTGTGGACACCTCACAGCAGTGTCATGGGCAAGGATTATTCAGTGAATAACTGCAAATAAAAATGAGAGAGGAATTTGGTGCCTGTTAGCATTCATGCTGAAAAATTGAGATTAATTAGATAAATGATTCAGTATGAATTATTTGCTTAGATCCTTGTAATTGGACAGAAGTGCCCGCGGAGGTAACTTCAGGGACCTCAGGGAAGGTGAGTCACTGCAATAGAGAACTTGGCCTGTTAGTTCTTTATAATATAGTATTGGCTCTGACTTAGCACCCATTTTTTTCCCCATTAATCCCAAATTAAATGCCTGGCAATAACGATTATATGGCAATGGATGAGTTGCCAAGTTCAAAAGTGCGTATAACACCAGCTGTCTTAGTGCCGAGCTGACCCCTGCGCTCTTGGACGTATGCAGCCTTCAGAAGCGGTGCCGACTCTGCAGAGAGGAATCTGCTGCTAAACTGAAGAATTAATCTTTCCTCACCCATAGCAATTCCAGGTTCCCCACAATGTTTAATTGTTAACTGCATGGTATCCATCAGCTGATGTTTCCGTGTTCTTGTTGCTATGAGAGAGCTCCTCTCCTCCTCACGCTGCTGAAGCAGTCGAGTAGTGTTTGCAATGATGTGTGCTGGAAATGCATACCTGCACCTGCGAGGGGAAGCCAGGACTTGGTATGTACACTGAGTGTGCCCACACCCATTCTGTATGTCTTTGCTTTTGCATAAGCAGGATCTTTAATGCTATTTAATGTAGCTTTCTATTTATGAATTATGTAGCTCTACATTTCATGCACTCTGGTTACAGCATCTGAATTTTAATCAACCCTTTCTAACTGCTGCTATGGGTTTTGGTGCTGCATCAAATACCTCCAGCTCTTCCTTCTACAAGTGGCATCAGTCTTCATCTAAATCTGGGACATGTTTTCCCCTCTCTGTTTCACTCATGTCAAATAATATTTAATGACCTTTGCTAAAAGAATATGGTGCTGAGCTAAAATATTTTTGGTTTTGAAGTGGTCTTTTGTTAAGAGTTCTTCCTTCTCTGACTTCCTGGGGAAATAGCCTTTCCCTTTAGCATCCCTTCAATATATTTATATGCCTGCTTACAGCTTTATGTATTTACTTTTGAGTAATCAGTTCTCAACATAAACTGCATCTTTGGAGTATTGTTAACAGGCACTAAGGGGACGATTCAGAAATTTTTGAGGTCAGGTGGACTCTTTCAGTTGATCTCTGTGAGCCTTGAGTAAGATTGATAGAAGTGGGAGCACACTAAGTAACTCCCTGTCCGTGCTCCTATCACTCTGACTGCTAATTCTCTTTGAATATGGTTGAATCCTGTCAAGATTTCTAGGAGAAATGACTGTAATGGCCCTTGCAGCTTGGGAGAAATAATTCAGAATTTGTAACTAAGTAGTTACTCTGGGAAACCTGCTAGTTTGAACCTTTCTGTACGACTCTTCATTGATGCCATGAAACTGTCTCCAGTTGATACTTAGCTTGAGTTTCAAACTTTTATTCACAGGTCAGTGAAAATAGCCTAGAGACTGAAAATTGGCATTTTCTTAATTTTGTGTGTTACTTTGTCTGTTACGTTGTTGTTGTACATAAACTGTGTAGAAAACACTCCCTGGGCAGAGACTGACTGCATTATTGAACCTCACAGGGTTTAGCTCTGAGAATACTGAGGAAGAGTTTAAATTTTGAAGATAAGTGAGCAGCGATGCAATCGCTAGCTAGGTATGCGCACTTATTCCTGCATGATTTAAGACTTCAGGCTGAACATCAAACAATTTATTGAAATACGAAAGTAAAGTGTTGGTAGCACTTTCATGGTGCTGAGCCCGTTCTTCAAGATCTGCTTGTCCTGTCAATGATCATTTGCGTAAATGTGAGGAATCGAATTTTCTGTCAAGTTGAAATGAGGAGTTGTCACGTAAGTATACAAACACAGCTTAGTGTATCCTGAGTGTTTTCTTCTCCTCTTCTCAGTTGATACAACAAAAAAAAAATATCCCAGTATTTACCTCTGTTGACTTCTGTCACTGTTGCTATCTTAGAGAATGCGGGCAATATTGTTTAATTGGGATAAGGAAGGACTTCTAGACTGCCTCTGTAATCATTACTTAAAAGTTCAAAGCTATTTCCTCTAAAGTGCTTTGAAGCCTGGCTCTTGACACTTAAGTTAAATATGATGGAATTAATTTTGTAGATGGTCTCATCATAAAAAGCAAGATAACATCAGCTCTATGAAGAATATTCCAGTTAGTACGTTAATTTTAATTATACGGAAAAAAATCTGTTTTACTCTGATAAGTTAGTGCTTGTCATTGCTTTAGATTTTCTTGGATGTTCTCCAGAGCAGGTAGAAGGTTAGCTAATTTTAACATGTGAATAGAGGAGACAATATTATTAATACCCTCCCTCAAACAAAACTATTTAACACTGCTTGAAAGAGAAAATGACAGGCTGCAAACAAATGATACTGTTCACACCTAGGCTCTACATGGATCTTTGAATACAAAATGGTAACCGCTTTCTCTAGTATTCCCATAGCAACAAGAAAATGGTAACACAGATGTAAAGTGATATATCAGTGACATATCCGGTGGATAGACTTTCTCTTCCTCTCTGCTGCCGTTGAATATCTTCTCTCCTGTTCCAAGGCTGCCTAGCTCAGAGCTACTGCAAGGTAGTCCCATGTCTCTCTGTGCCTCTGATTTCTGAAGCTACTTCACCACGACATGGTGTTTGCAGCCTCGCTAACCAAGCAAGCAGTCATTTCCAGACCTGAGAGGAGCTCAGTCAATGTGGTGTGTAAGGAGCTGCAGGCTGAGGATGAGTCTTCCCCTGCCACCATGGGCACTAGACGCTTTCTCTTCCTGGCAACATCTGTGCTGAACTCCCCAGTAAACCGAGAAGAGTGGAAGATAGGAAAAGTATACTCTCATACGTTGTTTAAGATTGGCTTGCACCTTGGAGTGTATTATGTTCACATAATGAAAGAATGAATGCCCAGTATCTTGATCCTTATGAATCCTTTCCAACTTGAGATATTCTATGATTCTGTGTTCTCACAGAGGCTTTTAGCTTTGTAATAGAGATGCATTGCCAAAACAGGTGCTGTTAGTATGCACCTTTTTTTTTTTCTTGTTTGTGTTTGCAGTTAGTTCATATTTGATAGTATTTCAGTCTATGTTCTTTGCATTGTGGGCTATTTTCATACTAAATATCAATACTTTAAATGTGTCTTTACAATGTTTATGGAAAGGTACTAGCTGAAAAAGGAAGCCTCGCTTCTGAAATTCCAATATTTATAAATTTATTTTCCTCTAATGTAGACTACAAAGATATTTAAAAGTTCAATATGAGATACAGATATTTTGTCATGGAATTACTGACAGTGTAAAATCAGAATGTTCTGTTTCAATTTCTGTTGTAATGTGATTTATGACTGTATAAAAAGCAAAGTGTTTTGGCCACGTGATAAACTGAAAATGAACTATTCTTGACACTATCAAAATTGGAGTCCAGGGAATTTCTCTTCTAAAGACTAAGAAAAGGGTTTTATTTGGACAAATCAGAATATTAATTAAAAAATTTAAGAATGTTATTGGAATCTGTGCATGCATAAACTGTCTGGTTTTTTTATTCAGCCTGAACCCTTTACACTGATGATATCATATACTCTTATGTTCCACAAATGGACAGTGCATTGTGTCAATTTGCAACCTTTTGATAGTGTTGAACGTATCCTTGATCTTATGTTATGAAAGAGACTGAGTGGTAGACTTTGATTTATCTTTGCGGTACCTTTTATCATATTGTCTTCTTTATTTTCATGTCATCTCTACCTTTGCTTTTGCTTCTCTGATCTAAGAAGTCCCAACATCTTCAATCTCTACTGATATGGAAGAATCAGCATGACTTGAATCATTTTTATTGCCCATCTTTGAAACTTTTATAGTTCTGCTACATCCTTTTGGAAGTGGTGTGACCTGAATTGAATAGGACATCTCATCCTTTTTTGTGTGCTCTACTCCTCTTTGAAGTACGTTTTGAGCTTAGTATTTCTTCTTTCTTTGGTTGTAAGAGAAAGACGCATTCAGCTGGGCAGAGACAGTATCAGTTTTGAATGGGCAGATTTATTTTTCCTTGCAAAGACTTTGGGCATGTCACTTGAAATCAAGCGGAAGACAGTGCCAGTAGATTGCGAGTATTGTACCAAATGTGAAAGTACAAGTTCCTTTTGAATAATGTATTATTTATCATGCATTAAGCTATTAATAGAATGAAAAGTCTAAGATTGCCTAAGACGAAAGTCAGGAATTTGGTTGGAAGGGAAAATACTGTTGTTAAGTGAAATTTTTTTAAATGAGTTTTTTGACCCACATTTTGGAGGATTCTGTTGTTGTTTTGAAATGGATTTCAGTTATTTGGGGCAATGAAGGAGGACTGTTCATAATTTCTCTTCTCTTTCATTTCATCAGATCAATGATCTTTAGAACCTAAATGTCCTTACTGGCCACAGCAAGTGCATGCAAAAGGACTGGCAAAAATACTGTTCTAGTTTCTTAATGAACAAAAGAATAAGTTAGAATTCTCTTATCCTCTGTGTTTTTTGTTTGGAACTAGCCATGGTTGGCCACTGACATGGCTTTTTCCAAAGCAAGAACCTCCACCGCTTGAGTTAAAAGATTGAATGCCCTGCAGAATGGAAACCTTGTAGAACTGAACAGTCAATGCCTTGCAAGATCCGTCTTGTAAAACGTACCCAATTTTGCTGTGTTTCTAATTACTTGCTTGCACTTTGTGTTGAAGCATGTTCTGCGAAGGTCCTCATTTGGCCGTTTTTGAATGCTGGTTGACTGTACTATTCGTGGAGTACCACTAAGCTCATAGAGAAGACTGAAGAAGAGAATATACTTAAAAAGAACTAAAAAGGTTGAAGTTAAGTCTTACACCAGCGGCAGTGAGCCTGCCAGCCTGGAACGACTCCTTGTTCACAAGGGAGGCTTTGTATACATGCAA
>NW_009608644.1:8883-28634 GCF_000690535.1 Cariama cristata
GAGATGAGGATCTGGCTAAACTAATGGGACTAATATCTGAGAAGTAGCATAAAACCTTGTGCTTACCCTGTGATTTATCTAGTCAAGTTTGAGAATGCTACAAAGCTGCTTTAATTTTCCTGTGTCATGATAGTGAGAAGGACAAGTGATACAGTACAGAAAATACCTATACTCCCCATCTCACCTATTTTATTTGAGTGCACTTGTTTTTAAATGGAAAAACTATATCTAGAGAATGTCTCTTTCTTTCATGAAGAGCTCTTAAGTGTTAAGAATTCATTCTGTATCTTTTAGATTGCTTGTTTTTCAAATTTCCTGTAACTGGATCCAACAGCATGACTGATGCAGTCAGTGCATAGTGTCCGACAGCACCATCGGACATGTTAACCGAGGAACTAGTCTGCACCATTGACTAACCTAATTCTGGGAGCTTTAGCTGGTCTGAAAGGACAGGAATGGAACTGTGAAAACTGTCTTGACACTTGGTCATTTCTTTTTGATGCTAATGGGGTTAACATTCTCCTCTGCCATCATGAATTAGAAATTTTCATCAGTTGTCTTTTAGCCCACAGGGCTATTAAATGGAATTGTCAAATGCAAATGAAGCCCCAGTAAAGTCTCTTGAAGTTTTTCTCATAGTAAAATAATGGCACAAATGTATAAATGAAAATGTAGATCACTGGAAAGTAGCAAGACCAGGAAGAGGAAATAGTATGAGTGATAAAAGTAGTAGTCATGGTAGGTAAACGATCTGCTTTCTCTAATGGCATCAACCTAGTAAGAAAGTGAACGTCTCTAGAATGCTTGAATATTTAGGTATCCAGTGTCATTACTATGTCATTACTATATAGAATTATCTGCTGTAGGAGCCACCTCAGGTAATCTCTAACAGACAAGACAACAGAATGAAGATTTTTTAAAAACAACCAAACCAAAGCTGTAGAACCCCATGCTGTTCTGGCAATTTGTAGCTTGCGAGTGCTTTTCTCAGAAGTCTTACCTGGTCTGTGTCATGGAAAGCAGCTGCAGGAATTTGCACTGACTTTGGGAGTTGGACTTTGTAGCACCTATACTTCCTTCAGTCTCTCAATTTCTGACTCGGACTTGGTTAAAACACTAACAGATACACATATAGATTCATAGAATCATTTAGGTTGGAAAAGACCCCTAAGATCATTGAATCCAACCATAAACCAAACACTACCAAGTCCACCACTAAACCAAGTCCCTAAGTGCCATGTCTACATATCTTTTAAATACCTCCAGGGATGGTGACTCCACCACTTCCTTGGGCAGCGTGTTCCAATGCTTGATAACCCTTTTGGTGAATTTGTCCTAATATCCAGTCTAAGCCTCTCCTGTACATATACACACATCCACATACGGATTGTTCAGCTGTACAATGTTAAACGAAGATCAAGAATTTGATGACATAACCCTGGTTTGACAGACTTTGGTTAGTACCCTGGTTATCTTCTAGTTCCAGCCCTGGTTTATGTTTCTCAGTTGGTGTCTTGCACGTAATGGAAAAATAAGGTAAAATAAAATACCAGCTTGTACTTGACCAACAAGTTCAAATGTTTAACTCCGGCTCGGATGAGGCTTTGAGCAACCTGGTCTAGTGGAAGGTGTCCCTGCCCATGGCAGGAGGGTTGGAATTAGAGGATCTTTAAGGTCCCTTCCAACCAAGCCATTCTATGATTCTGCTGAGCGTTGCTTTCCAGGTACGTCTTTAAATTGACTGAATTAAATAATTCAGTCTGTCTTGCACAGAAATGACTTGTGGATTGTTTTTTTTTCTTGAGGAGAGGGTGTATGTGTTTGTGAGAGACAGTTTATTAACATGTCATGTTGTAGAAACTAATCCTATTACCACCATTCCTTGTAGAAAACAAGCTCAGGCATGTGGTGCTCACATCACTGCAGGGCTTCTTCCAGCACAAAGGCATCTTCCATTCTCGGTGGCCTGTAGGTAATCTCTCTCCTGTATTTCTGCCTCTAGGGCACTTTTCAACATTTTAAGCTTAATGTTGCAATTTGGTAAATGCTAATTACCACAATAAAGATTGCTCGTGTATGCTGATTAGGATGGCTTTTTATCCCTACCCAAAGTAAGATTACATATCATTGTCAGAGCGGTTGAGCCCAGTCAACTTGACTGATCATTTCAACGTGTCACTTTGTACCGTACAACATTTTAGTACGCTAAAGTTGATGTAGATGCCTGTAGAAACATGATGAGTAGGGCTGTATGAATCTTTCATAATGAAGCATGAAATAGGATGGAATTCTCTGGGACTCCAATCTTGCAGACACTGATTTAATGGAACTATATCCCCTAGTAAAAGAAAATTGAAGCCAGTAATAAGCACTGAAGCTGACTGAAAATTTGTTGTCAAAAGTGTTTTTTGAATTCCTAAAAAAAAATAAGAAAAAAGTTGTGTGGACTATATATGTGTGTGTGTGTATATTCAAAACTAGTCATCTTTCCAAGAGAGGAACTTACCCCTATGTTTTGGCTTTTATGATTTAAAGAGTTCTTTTGTGCTTCACAGGAGTTATCACGGGAGGGGAAAAACAAAGCAGTGATTGATAAGCACCAAAACAAGTAGGTCCTGCAGTCCTAACCTACTAATCAATCACTGGAAGATATGGGCAGACATCATGTGCCTGAAATGGTGGGGTTGAAGGTGAAATCCTCTGTTCATCTCTGGAGTTTAAAGGAGATATGGAGGAAATCTGAAGATCACTCAGAGGCTTTGGAGGGGCAAAGGAAGCTTCAGAGCATTAAGCAGAGAGAGCAGTCAAATTTATGTGTGATCTGAGAAAGCCCTATAAAATAAGGGATAGCATAGCATAGGTAACGAGTACTGTTGCTTGAGTTCTGCAGGTCTGAGAATAAGAGAAGACTCTGGGCTGCATGTCAGCAAAGGTAATTCTGGCTGAAGAGAAGCCAGCGTTAATGGAGCAGACTGAAAAATGCGGAGCGCTCTATACTCTAGAGTCTAATGTGTGCTGCCAGTTACCAAGTTCAAGAAAGATGCCTTAAAACTCAGAAGGCAGAGAGGGGTTACTTGGATAATCAGGGCAGTGGGAAGCCTTACTATAGAGATGAGACCAAACAGTTGTCTTTGCAGCAGAATGAAGCCTGTAAGATTTAATTGCCATTGATAACACTTTGGGGAGTTCCCATCTGGGAGTGAAAGAAATTGGGAATTTCCTTATTTTGCGAAAAAGGGCAGGGCTGCTGTAAGAATAACAGGCTGTAAGTTGGTTATGCACAAACTAAAAGAAAATTTGTAATTGATTAGATGGGAAGTTCTGGAGGAGTTTTCTACCAGAAACAGTGAAAGTAGAAAGCAACTAGTTATAAGGCTGAGCTTAATCAGCTAATGAAAAAGAATAGCTGGTGTGTTTGCGGGTAGCAATGATGAAGTTGTGTTTTTAAGCAGTACCTGTTCGTGCATTTGTTTTTGCCCTTCCCCAGATTGAAAATGTATTTGACAGATGACTGGAGAATTTCAGCCTTCCTTACTCTGTCTGGCACCTAAAATAACCTCACTTTTGGCTGCCTGCCCTTTCCACAGGTTCGTGGGGATGTTGGGGAGGTCAGGGAGGCAGAGGAGGGACTGAAGTGGAACACAAAGTTGTGACTAGCAATAAAATTTGGCAATCAAAAATGAACAGTTGTTTCCTCAATGGTTAGTTTTTAACAAAAAAAATTCAGATTCCAGTAACAAGTCCAAGTTTCCCAACTTCTTGTTTTCAACCAAATTGGACTGAAATGTCAATCACTAAAATTCCCACAAAAAGAAACTTGAAAACATATTTTGTTTTAACCTTTCAAAAGAATCATATGAAAGTTATTTGGGTGAAAACGGTGAAAAGGAGACTGAAGTGTCCTTAATAGTTTGATTTTTCTTGACATTTGTACAGATAGTTCAAGCTTCAAACGTAAAAAAGACACATTTCGGTTTAACTGTTTGGAAGGAATTTATGGAAAGTATATTCTTCTGAAACATCTCGATTTTTATCAAATCATCATTTTTTTTCAGTAGAAAAGCCTGAATGTCAAGTGAGTCATCTTCTGAACTATGTGCAAGACTGTATTATTAAGTCAAAAAAAGGAAATAATAATTGCAAATGATCCATAGTGTCTGTGGGTATTGTATGCGCTTACACTTGCCAGGCTCATCATCGTCGATTAGGAAAACATGAAAATAATTGGTAAGGTTAAGAGAAACATGACAGCTGAAGCTACTCCAGTTTATGGCAGATCTGGAAGCTACCTCTTGTGTATCTTCTCAACCACAGATGCAGGGAACCAGTGGCATTGTGGTTTGTATCTAAGTCCTTCTCTTGACACTCTCCTACCCAAGTAGCCCTACCTGGCTCCCGAGTGTCCTGCCTTGCGGAGCAGCACCGACTTTCAGTGCAGGCTTCTCCAAGTCCCTACGGAGAGCTTGGGAGGTAGCAGCATGGAAAAGGACCAGGGTGTATTTTCATGTCACCTTCCTTTCCATGTCCTTCCTGTCCTGGCTGAAATACGACCTCTGATATTTATATAATAGATAAACAAATTTAAGGCAGAAAAATGTTCCTTCCTCCCCCCCGCTTGTATATCAGTCCTGTTAATAAATAGTGCTTCTTTTGTCTGGGTGTAACATCTATAAACTGCTCAGTCTGTATTTAAAAAAAATGACAAAAATCTTGTTACCTTGTTTTTGCTGACCTTCCTCCTAAAACTGATGTGACTGATGACATAATAGGTAATAAGGAGAGATTATGTATTAATATTTAATAAGGATAGATAGGTTTATTACTGAAACATGTAAAATGCTCTCACAGCTGTCAGCTGTAATTACTGCCTCTGTCTAAAAGGTACATACACATTTGTGTGTTTATGGAATTAAGTTTAGAAAGTCAAGATGATTCAAAGTTAAGTGCTTAAATAGCCTGTGTTTGTCGGAATTAACTATTATGATTGTAGTTTTTTAAAAAACAGAGCATATTTCAATGCATAAGGGATTTAGTTTTTAACCCTTATTAATCCATTGTGTGTCATCAGAGGGATGGATCTTCATGCAGCTTTAAGGGTTGGTGCTGACCTTGGAGATGAAACAGGTTTTATAGGAGAAACAGCAGAGCTGTCTTCAGATCAGCAGAGTATTGCCGTAGCAAAGCCCGTGGACAGGAGCACCCATGTTGACCCTGGTCTGTGTTGCCGTGGGTTGGTCTTCAGCTGGGGTTTTCATGTCTCTCAGCATCGAGTCCTGCTCGTGCCTTGTTTTCAGGTTCTGGACTTCAAACTCCAGCTGTGCAGGTGGTTGGACACAACTTTGAGGTAATGCTGCTGTATTACCCGGTAGGTTCAGAATATTTGGATCCTCAAAGCAGAAGAAGCTCATGAAATGTCTGAAACAGAAAAGACCTAAACCAAATATTATTGCAATTCACAATGGAAATAGATGGGTTTTTTCTAGTGGATGATAAAGTTGGTTTTATTTATTTTTATTTGATATTCAAGTGACAGATTTTGTCAGCCTAGAGTTTCTCTTCAAGTATTTCCATTCCAACAGGCAAATACTTAAAAGCAAAGCTTCCCAAGCTTTCTGTCACTTCTGCTTTCTGTCAACATATACACAATCCAAAATTGTATCCTGTTATTAAATGAGTGAGAACAGTGTGCTGGAAGCATGGTTATCCTCACCCAGAGGGCAGAGATCTTATGAAAAAGTATGTATCTTCACATAACAATGCTGTTTGTTTGTTTGTTTTTCTTTCCCTTGAAATCCCACCGCAGTGCTATGAAGTTAGTTTAGTTTCTCTTGCTTATAATATGTGCTTCACAGGAATGTATGGTAAGGCTAAAGAAATGGCTTTTGTGCTTTTTTAAGATCAATTCAATCTTCAAATAGGAATTGTATTTTGGAGGAAACAACAGGAACAGCATTTCAGGGGCTGAGAAGTTTCCTTATTTCTTATCAGTGATCGAAAGGACTTCTCAAATCAAATTCAGAGCTGGTACCAAGTTAGCTTTTCAGGGCCATCAGCTCATGATGTCCACTACTTGGCTTGCTGTGTACACTATAGTGACGAGGACTTTTGCTACTTCATCCTTTCTTCTCTTTTCTCCTTAAAAACAGGAAGGTTTTTACTATACGTAGACTGCCAGCATTTATTATAATGCGCATATCCCCTGGACTGTGCGAGTAAGGCAAGCTGTGCTCAAGTCAGCCTTGTGCAGAGCTCAGACATGCGGCTGTTGAGATGCTCTCACTCGAACAAGTGTTGCTGTGGATTCCCAAGGGTGTGTGCGGGTGGTTTGTGTGTGGTTTTTTTGTTTTGTTTTTTTTTGTTGGTGTTTTGTTGTGGTTTTTTTGGTGTTTTTTTTTTTTTTTTTTTTTTTTTTTTTTTTTTTTAAAAGGCTTTCAGAAGGGGGAATGGCTTGGGCATCTGTTCCTTGGTTCCCATAGGTTCACAGTCCCCGAGTTTCAAATTTAAATGGGTCCCAAAAGCAGGCTAAGAGAAGTTTTGCCTTTTTAAAATTCCCCAATCCCCCATCTTAGCCCTTGTGATTTGGAATGCAGCCCAGACATGCTACAACGCTCATACTTCTTGAATTTCTCCTAGTTTTAGGTTTTCTTAGGAAATCTTCATTTTCTTTGCCCAGTGCTGGAATATATTGTAGTGATGTGAAAAAGCGGAACTGATGAATGCTATCTGGATAAAGGACTGATCTGGAAGGATATCGACTTTGAAGGTGGTCAGTTTAAGATTCAATCTTTGCTGATATTTTGTATCTACAAACAGAATATTTGTATATGTTGCCAATATCTCTCTTGAGACATTGAAAATTCCCCAATTTAGAGGAAAGTCTGTATCTTCACATGGGTCACACCTCATCTCAGGTGAATTGGTGTATTCCAGAATAGCTGAAAGTACAATGTCTCTCCAGTTCCTATTAAAGAATTAGAGGAGGAAAATCTCACCCTTCACGCACCCATCGCCCTCCGGGGCTCCGTGGCAGATCTGCAGCCAAGGTGCCAGCGATGAGCGTGGACTGCGGGGCTGGGCACCGCTTGGGGGCTGCGTGACACCGGCTGCCAGCCCTGCCACCACGGCGGCTTCCCCTCCCAGAGCTCAGAGCTGTAGTATTTGCCTAATTGCTGCCTGCGTGTATTAATGTAGTAATTATGCAATTATGAGACTTGTGTGACTGCATTGTCTGCGTGATACATGGAAATGATACAATGATTATAAAATCATGATATAGTACAGCAGTGTGCCAGTAAAATCTAGTGCCTTTCCTGCGCTGTTGATAGGTACCTGCACTCTATAAAAGGACTGGCTCTCCCTAGAAGGTTGGTGAAGTTTGTTTATTTTTATCTGCTACCCTTTGCTGTGAAAAATTTAACCAATTTCCTCAATTCAAGCTTTAATGGTTTCCTCTAACTACTGGCCATCTGTTGTAGTGCGGAAAGATTTCCTACAGGGATGCCTGCCTTAACACATTTTTGCCATTGCTGTCATATCAACTCAGTGTTTTCCTGTCATCTTTCTGTTGTGATAAACGATTTCTGAATTGACAGCTGTCACGTATGTGCTTAGGTAGCAATTGGGAAGATCCACTCATGGACTAAATCTGAATTCTTTCAGTTGATCCTTGCATCTGAAGAAGGAAGCAGCAGATAAAAGGTTTTCTTTGGCATTTTAAAATGAACTGTAGAATTTAATCTAACTTCTGTAATTTATCAACATTAATATGTAGCAAGATTCCTTACTGTAAGGAGTCAAAGAGAATCACTGTAATGCACAATCCCAGCAGACATGGTCATGCCATGCCAAATGAAATTCACAGAATTTCATTTATTTCAGTAGGACATCACATGTGCATAAAACTCAATCTTTTTACAGAAGAAGTTTTCAAGATGTATTTTACATGCAAGATTGTAATTACTTAGTATTTGCCCATTTCCTGGATTAAGATTTTCTGATGGTTTTACTAAAAGCAAGCTGCTGCCGTCTGGAGTGCAGTGACTGTTTGGAGACTTCCAGAAGTGAGTCCAGAAAAGGAAAAATACAGTCTGGGCTGAAAAGTTGTAAGTCTTTTAACAGTGGCAGCAGTCCTGTATCTAGAAGAGACTCTCTGATGTGGGGACTACCTTGTATATTACACTTAAGGGGGGAAAGAAGATGAATGGGCATGGATGTACTGAGGGAAGATTTTTTTTTTTTCTGTAGAAGTTTTGGAGCTTAGCACCTTTGGGGTTCGGTGCTGGCAGGTGGGGGCATTGCTGGAGAAAGCATTCTGAGGAAGAAGTACATGTGGAGCTCCTGGCTGGTGGCTGTGTCCTGTTGAGGACGCGTCCAGCAGGGACCACGGACTGGGCAACGGAGACCCTGTGCTAGGGAGGGCTGCGACCCGTGGGGAGCCCGCAGAAGCTGTGCTTTAGTATGGGGATGTGAGCAGCTCTGAAAGCCCTCCGAAAAGGGAAAGTGGATATTAATTTACGATAGTGTTGCTTCCAGGATATCGCTGGTATGGCTGTGTGGATGTAGCATCTGAGAGTCTGTGCTACCCATCACGATGTATCTAAGCAAACAGTTACTATACAGGAGTGACACTTGGGTCTATAGCAGACGGCTCTGTGAAAACGTGGGTGCTAGACTCAGTAGCAGGCAGAAAAGCAAACAGAACATTACGGGTTATTAGGAGAGAAATAGGGAACAAACACAACATCATTGTGTCGCCATATGGATCTATGCTGTTCCAGCACCTTGAATATCTTGTGTGGTTTTCGTACCTTTTTATCAGAAAGAACAGAATAGGGAAAACTTATGGAAAGGCGACAAGCAAGGTTGGGGCAGGGATGGGCAGTCCAGGAGGAGCACAGAGACGTCACCCAGGCAGGCAGGGATGGAATTAGAAAAACCAAAGCTTGGCTGTAGTTGCACTGGGGAGATGAATTTCTTCTTGCCATTTTGTCTGTACAGCTGTCAGGTCCCCTTCCCTCATTCCCAGCTGCTGTGCTGCAAGGACACTACTGAAAGGAAACCAAACTGCCCTCTCTTCTTTTGTTCTTTCCCTCCCTACGCAGGTTTCTCCTCCCAAGGCTCCTTTCCTGCCTGAACCTCCCCTTCATTCAGCACTGTGCATTTCCAAGATCTCTCTCTTTACTATACCCCACTCTGGGGTACCTGACTCCTCACCAGCTCCGTGCTGCCCTGCGGAACACAAAAAAGCAGTGCAGGGCCACACACAGCACGTCTGCCATCAGCCTGTGAATGACAAGAGCAGATCTTTGTTTTCAGACAACATGGATGGGCTCAGATGTCTTCACCAGCCACCCTCAAGCAGAGTCCCGCCATGTTCTGGAGGACAAATCAGACCCCAAGTGGGCAATTTGGCATTTTGCAATGGCGCATTTTTGTGGATCGTCAAATATACTTTGGAGAAGAAAATGCTTGTGGAGACCCACATTTTACCCAAGTTTTATAATTGAGTTATTATGGAAGTGTGTAAAAAATGGGGTTTAGAATAGAAGTGCTGACACTAGAACAGCATGAACACAGCTGTTATAATATAGTAAATTTGTAAGAAATTGTATAGCTAACAAAGTAGGTCAAGAGCTTCAGAGGAAAAACTGTTTCAGATGGCACGCTACTCTATCTTAGGAGATCTCGATGTTTTTTCAACATGAGAACAGAGAAGTTTTCCCTTCTATGCTAATTCCTGTCATCTTTGTTTTTAAAAATATTCATGCTGCAAGGTGGGGCTGACCTCCAAATGTGAGTAAATACAAATCCAGCGTGTACAGGTACAGCACAGTGGTGCACAGACCAGAGACCATAAGGATGACTATACCATGCCAGATGACAGGTCACACTCGGCCAGTATCCCACCTGTGACAGTGGCCAGTAATGGATGGACATGAATGAGGGTAGGAAGGCAGATGGCATGTGTGGCAGTTTTTCCAGAGCATTCTCCTAGACACAAGCAACTCATGCATTAGAGAACTCCCAGTCCAGAAGGGATGCCTTTGTATGGAGCAGTCCTTAGGGCATCTCTTCTTCCATGACTTTGTCCACTCTCTTTTTGAACTTTTTTAGACTTTCAGCACACTCCCGTGGAAAGCAATCCCAGAGGTTAGGATGGAACGTGAGACTTTGGCTTTTCTAATTCCCTGCTTGGGCGATGCCTCTGTGCTTGTCCAACGACCCAGCCCTGCCCCGACCTTGCTGGTTTTTTGCTTTCCAGCTCAGTTTGGGGTTCTCTCCTCAGCCATGCTGGCTTCTGCACTTTCAGCTGGGCTGTGCTTGTGCTTCACAGAGGTAATCCCTGAAGATCAGCCAGCTTTTGTGTTCCTGTTTGCCCTTCAGAGCAATGTCTGGCAAGATCTCTCCTACCAGTGCTCTGAGAGGTTCTTAATGTATTTAGCAGTACATTACATTTCAGCCTCTAAAGTGCTAGTAGTTTGGGCTTTGCCCAGGTAGTTTCCTTTATTGTTGCTCCCTAAATATACCTTTGCCTCTCCTGTGTCTCCATACGGTCTGGAAGCTCTTGAAAAGACTTGTCCATCTACCTGTAGTTGGGAAGTCCCCGGGTCCCTAATGGCCTCAGAGGGAGCTGTCACCCAGCTGCAGTGATCAGAAGAGCACGGCATTTCCCAGTATACCAGTAGATGAAGAAGAAAACTCCCCACTGATTTAAAACTCTGAGCAAATTATTCTTTCTCTGTTTCTCCCTCATTCTTGGAAGGATTTACATTGCTGTCAGTGAGCTACTTGACAGTAGATTTTCATTAGCTCATAACAAAGTTGAAGACTTGAACGTCCTGCTCAAATCCCTTTACTGCGTCTCTGGTCCCTTCAGGTCCACCTCAAGTCTCTACTTCCCACTTCACTCTCCCCTCTGACCTGTTAACCCCTGCTTACCCATCCGACTTACAGCTTGGCGTAGCTACTTAGTCTGACTCAGGGAGTTTGGATATGAACATTATCAGACTGTAAATGATAGTGTCAAACTGTTCTAGGCGACAAGGTTAATCCAAATACTAAATACAGCCATTAGACTTTCTGTAAACACTTTGTGTTTCCCTGAACAAATATTGCTGTACAAAGGTGGCACTTTTCAGTCTCTTCATCCATCCGCACCTCTGTTTAAATTCCAGTACCTTAATCTCATCTTTCTTGTCCCATTTTTTTTTTTCCTTTACTCTGCTCCTTGTAAAGAGGTTTTGAGGCTCTCTTCTCTACCTCTTTCAGCCTTCCTGTATATCTCAGTTGCCAGCCAATTTGTTGCTTTGAGGTACGTTGCTGCTGTTAAGAAGATTCAGCAGTGATGCCCACCTGGCTCAGAACAATGTATTTATAGATAGAGTTGTTCTCTAGAACCTCTACTTCTGAAAACACATAAATACCAGTGACACTTTGACTGACAAGCGTATTGCTTAGTGGCATAGTTTCCATGAGAAAGAAATTTTGAGTGCTAAAGTGATAAGAAGATTGGGACCGATGGTAACATTTTCAAGGAACTCTACCTTTCCTTCTCAAAAGTGATTATTTACTGAGGGGGCAAAATTGAACTATTTTTTGATGAATCAAAGACTTAATGTTGACAGTGGCACTTAATTGCTTTGTGGAGCCCGGGATCTTATTTTCAGTACAAGTAACTACCTTACCCTAAGTTTTGTTCTGGAGCTTTCAGCAATATTGATAATGAGCATCACAGGTTAATCCTAACAGTTTGGGGCTTCTTAGGCAGTGTTGTGTCTCATTCTAAAATTTGCTTTTTATATACATTTGAAAACATGTAGTATTTTATGACAGAAGAAACAGCCATGTTTGTTGTCTCTTCTATACTGCGGTTTGAGTATGTCTCATGTCATTTGTGAACAATTTCCTCTCAAAACAAATTTATCTCCGTTTTTAAAAACTTCATACTGCAGGATTTCCAATTTTTATTTCTTGTGTTGGCTGTCCCTTGACTCTTTTCCTTTCCACGCAGTTATTTTTTGGTCAAACTGTAAGGACTGTGATTTTGTTAGGAGCTACCAAAGCTCTATTCTCTGTTGATAATATTCCTACCATTTCTTGAATGACACTACAAGCTGGGAGCTGACTATTTCAATGAAATATATGTGTTCTTCACAGAAGCTAATGCCAATGTTTTTTTCATTTGGTAATAAACATGTGGGTTTTTGCACAGAAATGGGCCCAGACGTGACCTGTGGTGCCAGTCTCAGTATCTGAATTCTTCCATGTTCGAGTCATTTATTTTCATGCTGACTTGCAGTTAGATGTTCACACTATTTTTTCCCTGGGTTATATAATCCTTATCTAGGCAGCTGACACTGCAATCTGAGTTGCCGTGGTACTTAGCAAGGAGTGGAAGAATGATTGGAATGATATGTTTTAACATTTCAGAGTCACAGGATGTTCAGCTTATGCTTCATGACTGCTGAGTAACCTTATTGATAACAAGAACATTACTGAAATACTGACCCTCTTTTTAATAATACAGCAAAATTGTGCTATTATGTGCTACTGTGTTTTACCAGTAGAGAGTTGGAAAAATTATTTACTTCTAGGTCTAGTAAATAGGTACTATCTATTATTCAGAGAAAATCAAATACCAAGAGCTGAACCTCTTCCTTGCAATGAAATTAATGTTGTGTTATCAGCTGTGTTCCAACTTAATGTTGTTTGCTTTGATTTTGCATTTGGAAAGAAGTTTGTTCACAGAGGGTTTAATTTTATCTACATGATGTACAACAGGTAATGAAAGACCAATATTCGACAAATACGGTAGGTAGATTCATTCTCCAACATGTAGAAGTATTTTGGTCACTTACACATTTTAAAGGCAGGCAAACGGTGGCTGATAAAGAGCTTACTACAGGTCTTACCAAAGTTGCAGGTGATTCAGTAAACTGGGACCATTCTTACCCAGACCATCTGGGTCAGGGGCTATGAGCAAAGTGAAATATTTGCTTTTGAACTAAACAGTCGTTTGCAGTATACAGAGTATGTACCCTTTCATGTGTGAAAGCCTTGAGCTCAGCCTTAATCATCCATAACTTTATGCTGCCCAGCTGGAAAGCAGCTTTGCAGAAAAAGACCTGGAGGTCCTAGTGGACACCAAGTTGACCACAAGCCAGCAAATGTGCCCTTGCCGATGGTATCCTGGGCTGCATTAGGAGAAGCATTGCCAGCAGGTTGAGGGAGGTGATCCTTTCCCTCTACTCAGCGCTGGTCAGGCCACACCTGGAGTACTGTGCCCAGTTCTGGGCTCCCCAGTGCAAGAGAGATGTAGACATACTGGAGAGAGTCCATCAAAGGGCCACAAAGATGTTGAAGGGACTGGAGCGTCTCACATGAGGAAAGGCTGAAGGAGCTGGGACTGTTTACCCTGGAGAAGAGGAGGCTCAGGGAGGTCTCATCGATGTATATAAATACCTGAAGGGAAGGTTCAAAGAGGATGGAGCCAGGCTCTTTCCGGTGGTACTCAGAGGCAATGGGGCATAAATGAAAACACAGGAGGTTCCCTCTGAACATCAGGAAACACTTTTTTTAGTGTGAGGATGACTGAGCACTGGCACAGGCTGCCCAGAGAGGTTGTGGAGTCTCCATCCTTGGAGATATTCAAAAGCCATCTGGATGTGGTCCTGAGCAATCTGCTGTAGGTGGCCCTGCTTGAGCAGGGAGTTGGATTAGATGACTTCCAGAGATCCCTTCCATTCTCTGCCATTCTGTGATTCTGTGTCCCTTGTGGGCATTCACCCTCACGACCTGAATGCAGCCCTTAGCCAACGTGGAGCATGGGCATGTGTGCAGGGCTGGGGACTGCGTCCTCTGCTTTTACTTGCTGCGAATTTTGCCATTGTTTTGTTTTGACAAGTGCTCTTTTGCAGTGGTGTCAACTCTTTTGACTGCAATGAAGTTCCTCGCTTACACGGAACTGTCAGTCCTTGGCCTGCCAGATGTTTTGGAGATGGCAAGTCATAGGTTTCCCTGACCAGGGAAAGCTCCAGGGCTTTAAAACTCAGATTAGTTCCGGGAGTTTGAACATACCAGTCACAGCAGAAAGATAAAGGAAGGGTAAAGAAAGGATCAAAATATTTTCAGCTGTGAGCCTGGGAACAGGAGAACTGAGGTGAGTGTATGGAGAACATTAAAGACAGGGTAGGAGCTGGCTCACTGCTGTAGGAGGGACACAACTAAAGAGTGGCGGAGAAACGCTCAAAAATAATTCTGAAATTGAGAATATCGCTGAATAATTTTATGAGAGTAATGAATCCCAATTGCTTGAAAAACTGTATGTGTCAAGTTACAACCTGTATTTGTTGCCATGGCTGGAGTGTGCGTTAATGCCACCATAGGCAGTGGGCAGTCCGCTCATCTTCTGAATCACAGATATTGTACTGAATTGAAGTGTGGAATTTGAGTAGTACTTAATCAGTAATAATCACAATCAAGATTGAATATTAGTGCAGCTTAGGATAATTAGTCATTTATCAAACGGATTTGGTTGGGGGGCATGTGAAATGCTTGACAGCATGAAGCTATATTCTTCTAAGTTTCATTCAAGAGCGTTTGCCAAATTATTTTAATGAGTAGCTTTTGGCTACCCATTTGTACATGGGTTTTGTGCAAGTCTGTGATGGGCATATATAGGTTGTGAAGGGTTTGTGCTGTCACTGACCGCTATGTTTCAGTCAAAGCTGGGGTATGAAATGTTCAGGGCTCTGAACGAATGATGTTCTGCAAAACCACTCACACTTTGTTTCAGAGAAGCTGTGTCCGGGTGATTTGCAGCCCTGGCGTGCTGAGAGGAGATGCAGCAAAACGAAGGAGACCCATTAAGCATTTTTGAATAATTATTTGAATCCACTAGTTGTTGCTAAAATTAAATTTTTGTGGGACGGATGAAGTTGTGAAAATAACTGCATGAAATCAGTTGAGAGAGTGCCACAAAGGACACAGGTGGGAGTTGGAAAAGTGTTCAAAGATGTTTGAACAGATGCCCAAAGGTCACCCATGTTACCTAGCAGGAAAAATACTGGGGGTTAAAGAAAAAGGGTGGTGTATCTGAACAAGGATATGCAAAAAGTAACCAAGGATGAAAAAGAGGATTCTTTTTAAGGAATAAATATTGAGATTGTTGTAGAGTGAAAACAGATAACTGTATGTGGAAAGGTGGGCAGTAAAGTGCCGGTGTGTTACTGGTGTGAAGTTTCCAGTGTCCGCTGGGGAATGGATCTGTTTGCTGGGTGAGATGTTACATGCAGTGCTCTCTGCACCCTTTCCGAGACAAAGTTATGCCATGTTTCAAAAGAAAGGGAATGCCTTCTAACAAGCAAAGAGTGAAATTGCGGTTTCAGCACCTCAGAAATGCTGGTGATCTCCCTTCAGGTCAGCTGCAACTGAATTTTGGGGATTTTCTGCACTGGCTAGAAATGTAGCTGAAAACCTGAAGTGAACGTTCACTGCAAACATGAACCTATGCGATCCTGCTGGGTTCAGGAGAGGATAGATAGACAGTGCTGTGAAGAAATTGGGGCAGGATGCCTCTGCATGACCCCCAAAACCCATATTATTCTTGAATCAAATACTTGGAAACAAAGATTCCATAAGGCAGGTAGAAACAATAGCAAGAATAAGGGAAAAATGGGAATTGAGGGAGTGAAATTTGCTAACCTAGTTTGAAAAGACTTTTTTTTCTATCATGGGGAAAAACGTTTTTAAGATTTTTAACTTTTTTTGTATCCTGCGTGAGATTAAAAACCCGTAAGAACTTTCTTTGCTAGATAAAATACTATTTTTTCATCTATTGGAATATTTGATTTGAGTAAACTTCCAGTATGTTCTTCAGGTTTTTATTTCTCTCATTTTTCTTTAAAATATTTCATTTAGAAGTTTAGTGGATTGAATAATGTCTACTTGAAATGAAAAATTCAAACCTACTGCTAGATAAATGCAGAGAAGTGGTGCCTTGTTTGCATTTTCCAGATATTTTCTATTTTTTCTAAATAAAAATGTGAAAGTAGATCCAATGCTGTGAATATCAGAGGTTGTGCGTTTGTTCATCTGATGGAAAATGTTACAGTGCAGTGATCTTTGACCTGTTCTGAAGGAGGAGTATGGAGATGGGCACAGAGACAGTTTGGAGCACATGTGTTTCTGAGCCATGTTTCAGAAATGGTTCCAGAGAAGGCTGGAGCCTTTCCCTGGGAACCAACTCTTCAGCTGTTCAGCTAGAAACAAACACTGGACTCTTTGATTGTGTATTTACATGGTGCTTCAAAGGACCATAGAAGAAACGGCTTAGAGTTTCTAGGATTTTTTTTTTTTTAAATCATGCTTAGTGTAATTCAATTTGTCTTGCTCTGTGTTTGGAGCCACATAGGCCAAAGGTGGTGTTGTGGAGTATGGCAGGGCGATATTAACCCGTCTCTCACCTAAAAGTAGAGATATCGAATGCACAGATGTTTTAAAATCACATTTCTGCATGTTATCTGGTTTTTATGGTTAATCATTACTGTAACTAACGCGACAGAAAGGAAAGAGAAAATTGGTATGGCTTCTAGAATCAATGAGCCATTAAATAGGTGACAATAATCTTCATATAAACTTAGAATATTTAATTGGCATGCAAAATACCTCTAGAGAGCATTACCATTTCAGGCTATTCTCTAAATACCGAGTGTTTATACCTTGCCCATCAAGTTCAGGGCCAGCCAGCTCTCTGATGGGGTCACCGCAGCCCCTCTCCAGCAGTACACGATTTAACTTCTTCTCTCTTGCGTTTTGCCTGTATCTGTGTTTGCTTTCATGGTTTTCTGTCTTCAGTTCAGTGTGAACAGATGGGACCGCAGAGGTGGCAGTGATGCTCTGCCAATTTATACCCACTGAGGACTGAGCCCTTTGTTTTGCCGAGCGGGACCGATTATTTCGTACACTGCATTTTTGAGTGTGACTTCCATTCTCGTTGTACATAATGCAGAAAACAGGATCTGTACTGCTGTCGGGGAGAGAGGTCTTTGTAGCTTGGCTGTGAGCAATAGCTTGGGTTTGGTTTTCTGGTTGGTTTACTTTCACTTTTCCCAGGCGATGTTGTTCTTTTGTCCCGAGTGCCACCTGTAGTAATATCCCTTCTTTTTTAGAATCACTGTGTTCAGCCGTGGGCTGGGAACTGCTCAAAGGAGCCGCTGCTCTAAAAAAGGCACTGGAAAGCAGCTGTGCCCACGGAGGGTGCTCCACATCCCGGATGACACCCAGCGGGGAATGGACAGCTCCTGCACCCTTCCCCGGGCTGAGTGTGGGTCCCTCTTCGCGCTCAGCTGAATCCCTTCCCGAGAGGAGGAGAGCCCAGGCGGTGGCTCCGCTGCTGTTACCTCTCCCCTTGGCTCAGGGCTTCAGAAATGTGGCTTTGTGCTGGCTCTACCAGCTCTGAGTTTCAACCAGATGTACGGGTGCCGCTGTCATCTCTCTCTGCCTTTCCTATACCCAGAGCCTAAGTCGGGCCCATTCTTAGCTGCTGCCTTGGGCTGAGCGTGCTTTGTAGTTACGTATGTCAGGAGATTGCCTACCCCTCAGGAACCTTTCAGGCTCTTCACCAGATGTCTTACCATTATTTTTGGTTTATGTTGTAGAATGTGTTTCCACATTGTGTTTGATGTTTCAGGAAAAACATCTAGAGAAAGAAAAGAAGAGAAAGTACTGAGATGGCAAATAGAGGCAGAGGAGTGTGGCGTGGCATGGCTTGTCCAGACAGACAGAGGTGGTTGAATCGAGGGTGGATCTCATGGTACTTGAATCACTGTTACCTGGTGGCCTGGCCAAGTAGGATTTTGCTTTGTGTTTGAGAGCAAGTGATGTCTGAGACTTGTTTTCCATTCTTGATTTTTGCGTTGTTGTTCCTGTTTTACTGCTGGCTTACAAATTAGTCTTATATTAATAGTGATTGTGTTTTTCATATTGTTCTTATTTGTAGTATTGTGAATGTTTATTATGGGACCTAATCTTCTAGGAATGAGACAAGACTGCGTAAACAGGGCTTACAAGTAAAATCACATGCAATTGAGATTGATCCTTTCCCCCCCTAGAAAATAAGAATTTAAACTTCTTGAAAATGTTTACATGAAGATAGACAAAAATACTTTATGGGAAAACCAAATCACATAAATGAAACATGTTTCATTCTCCTACAATGCTAAATTTTCAAAGCGTTTTCCCTGAAAGCATTTTCTCATGTGTTTGTTGTGCTCTGTTGTTGCAAATCTACCCTGGGAACATGCAGCACCCCTTTATTAAGTTGCCAAATGATTTTAGCAATCTTATTTTCCACATCTGGTTTTTAAACCTCTTTGAAAAGCAGCCAGGCCTGTGAAAAGAAGTCATGAATTGCAAATGTATGTGTCCCTGAAAGTTACCTCACATTTTTAAACCTTGCATTGCAAACAGTGACTCCACTGAGTTATTCTGGCAGCAGCCCGATGCTGGTGGATGACTGTGCACAGCTGTAAGTCCTGTGCTGTGCGGCCAGACATGGCTCAGGTAGGAAAATTCACTGTGAAGGGCATCTCTGGTTAAGCCCCTGTGTGCTGGAGTAGCCTCATAGACTTGTTGCTTTTAGCATCTGTTTCTCTTGCTTCTTCTATTCTCTCCCTGGTCATCTTAGGGAAGCTTTTTAACTGCTTTTTCTTCTGATGCTTGGTTTACAAATGTTAAATGTTTAAAGTGAAGTATGAGCTCAACAATATTTTCAAGTATGAGTCCTTCATGTCCAACAAACTCATTTTCTTTCCGTGTTGTGAGAAGATAAGATGATGGCTAGTGAGCCCCTGTAACACAACAGGAGAAGACATGTATGGCCACAAGCCCTCTTTGCCACCATGGAGGAGCAAAGGAACAAGACGTAGGACCTGAAAAACCCAAACTTCAGCTGAAGTGGCATACTGACCACCTCCTACTTGCCTGCCCAGGGCCCTATTCAGAGCTCAGACAAGCGCAAATCTCCCTCCTTGCAGAGCTGAGTGTTGTGCCTTTTTGTATGTTAGCACAAAGAAATTGCTTCTCCGTTTGCTATGTAATATAAAGCTGTACTGTGGCTGGTAGATGATTCATTTAAGCTGCAACCATAACAATCAAAACTCTTAAGAACTGGAAGAAACTTTGACAGATTTATTACTGTACAGAGGTTACTAGTACTGTACAATTAGTAGTAGCATGTACATTAGCAATTAAGAAGTCGAGGAAGTGTAGACATGAACAATAGACCATCTGTTTGACAGAAATAACTATCAAGATCAGTACGAATTTAGATGCTTCTTTACTACTTAAACCTCTCTAATGACTAATATTCTCGTGGTAGAATTGCCTCGTTAGCTAATGAAAATTCTTCGGGAAACCCCCAGGAAGAACACTTGTGAAGTACTAGGCAAGAATTAAATATTGATTATTTTTAATGCATCAAATTAAACTTAATCATACTCTAGGAAATGCATAATGTTTCCCAGAAATAATTGAAATCCCACTGCTGGTTTCTCTACAAGGTGATTTCATACTGAAATGAGTTGCAGTACAATAGAAGCTACTGCTAACTTATAATTTGTGAAATTCAAAAAATGTTAGCATATCATTCAGATAATGAAACCTTTATACCCATCTAGATTTGTAAGTACCAACTTGAGTGAAGGAAATGCTATTTCAGTGCTATTATATACATTTTCGGGGGGGGGGGGGGG
>NW_009608644.1:28652-28978 GCF_000690535.1 Cariama cristata
GTGGAGTTAGATGACTGTGTGTTTAATTTACAAGCTTTTCATTCCAAGCTTTTCATTTATTCTTAGCAATTTAGGAAAGCATAGTTTTAAAAATTACTGATAGTACTGTTAAAATCAAGTGCATATTCATAAGGCTGACCAAATTCTAAGTGATCAAAGTAGTCAATAAATATGAGTCATTTCCTAGACACTTTTAATAACTATTTTTTCTGAACATTTTAATTGCACATTCCTCTTACGAACCACCATCGCTCTCCCTCTCTTCCCCGTTTAAAATGGAACCATTTGATTTAGGAGCAGCAGCCAAATGTGTCGCTGGAAGTGAG
>NW_009608644.1:28995-44623 GCF_000690535.1 Cariama cristata
TCTGGCTGTGGCAGCCCTGGCGAGAGGTGTGCTGGTCCAGCCCCCGACATGTAGTCTTTCACGAAAAGCTGAACTGTTGGTACCGTTCAACTCCACCATCTGATGAGGACTTTTTGCTTGTGGGTCTCCACAGAGAAGCTTCGTGGTCTGACCAACAGATCCTGTGCCAGGATGGGTCCCGGGAGGTGCTGCCCAGATGTTGTGGGGAGGGGCACATCTGGCTCCCGGAGACTGCGACAGTGGGGCTCACGGCCAGCGAGGAGCCTTCACGGGGGGCATGCATCTCTGGTCCTGCCATCTGCCCCATCCCAGCAGCCAGCCTTCTCCCTGTCCTGCCAGCTGGCCTGAGGCACGGGGTCTCACATGCTCGTAAATACAGGATTGCTAGGGACAATTAACACCATTTTGATCAATTGTTTTCAGCACTATGGGGTAGTCTTTCAGGCAGCTTTGGAAAGGATCTGTGAAAGATGATACATTTCCATATATTGCGTGTGGAAGTCTATACTTGAAAGTACTAGGAGCTCAGAACCTAAAAAAAAAATAAATATTTAAGATTGAAAAACACTGTTGTGTATTTAAAAACCTCTATGGTGTTTACACTGAGCTGGGACTGCCTTGTTGCCACTTCCATTTGAGAGTATCCCTTAGCTTCAGTAAGGCAGGCTGCCAAATCTTTGTTCCTGGTGTTGGTATGTGCATGGGGAAGGGCTGGAGCTGGGTCTGCAGGAGAAGTGGTTAGAAAAACCCTTTCTGCTGGTCATCTGGCAGTCGAGCACATGCTATGCCAAGTTACTGGCATGAAATATAAAGCACCTCTTTTATAGTGCCTTTTCTGAGAAACAGTGTGTGTCTGCAGCAGCTGAGAACATAGCCCTGTAGATTCGCTTTTTTGGATCCTGAGGGTTTTCTCCCTTCGTCAGAGAAATCTCTCCCTGGTGACAGTTTTAAAAGATTCTGCTGAGCTGTTCCCGTCTGCTTTGTGGGATTTATTAAGATGCACTTTGGGGTTGTTTGGTTTTTCCAAGTATTAGCTCTAAAGTTTTCTAGGTTCTGGCTGGCTTCTGGCCCCCCCCCCCCCCCCCCCTCTTCTTTCTGGTAGGTTTGTGTGTCCCACTACCTGCAGAATGAGGCTTTTTCATGTACTTGTGGAGTTGTTTTTCGCTGCTGGAGGGTCTGCAGTTGATACCAGTGGGGAACGGACTGGTCAAGCACAACTCTAAGGAAGGGCTGTCTGGATCTGTAAACTGGAATGAGAGCTCACAGGAGAGGTAGCCCAGGAGCTCACAACTGCATCTCGGTGTTACAGCTGTTTGGAAACGCTTTACCTGAGCCCTTGAGCTCTCAGTTTAGCCATATTAAGCTGGCGAGAACTGCTTTGGAGTATTACCCCATATTACCCCCTTATTTTGCAGTGGAGACGTCTGAGAGGCCTAAGGCAGGTGCCAGCAGTTTCCCTGCTTAACAGCACCATGACATAAGATGTTTTGCACAGCCATTCATACACATATTACTTTGCTGAATTTCATTCTTAGTCCTTGTTGTGAAATCTCAGGCAAATTGTTGGTTTTTCTTATCTCCGTTTTGCCTTTTATAACTTGTTGAGTGTTTTCTGTAACTGCTGGATGCTTAAATATCCTGGTGATAGATGCCTAAGGAAAACAAAGCAAAACAAAGGGTACAGAAGTTACAGTCTGCAGTACTGTTTGTAAAACACTGGGAGATTCTCACCTGCGAGTGCAAAGCATTTGCAGCAGATTTTGTTTAATTGTAAGCAAGCTGTTTATGGCTGAGTATATTTTTATGGAGTTGCTGCATTGTTTGGTTGTTGAAAATGGTTTCTGAAAGCAGGTCTGAGACTTATAGGATGGTAGAAAATTTTCAACTTAGGGAAGGAAGGAGGCAAGTTTCAGCAGTGTTCTACAACCCGACTGCTTTGGCTTTTGAAGTGACTGGCCAATATTCAGGGTCCTGGTGTCATTGCAGACTGGTTCTAGGAAACATTAAATGTTTTTTGAAATTCCTGCCCTAATTTAACGGATTTTGTGCATATTGAATATCATTAAATGTGAGTAGTGTTAGTGTGTGCTCCAGCAAAGCTAGGAGTTCAAAATTGCCCCCAAATCAAGACACTTTGAAGAATTAATGCAATAAATTTTCTTGCTGTTTTAATACCAGAACCAGATGCCGCGCCCATACCTGGCCATATTTTGGTGCTGTCTTTGTTTTCCAATGCCAGTAAGAACCTGGCTTGCAGGTATCACGGCACTTCAGAATCTGCTTGAGCAGGAAGTGGACTGAAAAAAAAGGAGCTATGGATACCGTACCTTTCCACCATCATGAATTGTCAATTAGAGCACAATTATTTTTGTCATTATCATCGATGTGCTGTCAGCCATTTTTAAATCATCCCCCCCTTCTAAGAAGGGATTTCCTTCTTTGTATCAGCTAAAATAATTTTGAAACTTAGCACAAAAACCCACAGCACTTAGTTTGAGGCCATTTATTTTTATTTTATTTAGGAGAGCATAAGGTGGTCAAAAGATTGAATCGTTAAAACAAACAGAGTGCAGAGATATTTCAGGAAAGGATTTCCCATTCCTGTAATTTCACGCTTCCAGGGGAAAAGGAGTGATTTGCAGGGATTTTACACTTTCCTTTTCATACTCAAAGTTAATACATTGTGCTATTATACTCAAAGTTAATGCATTGTACTGTTCCACAATGGGTCATCAGTGCTCAGTGTCTCATGGAGAGGAGAAATGTTGGGAAACAAATGTGGAGAGACGAAGTCATTTGTCCAAAGATGCACAGTGGGTTTGAGAGAGCTATAACCCAGGCCATGAACCCCCGTGTTGTTTTATCTGTCAGAGCTGCATAGACTCAGCTGTGAGCCCTGTGCTTGGTCCATCCTCTCCTTCTTCTCTTTTTCCTCCACAGCTGCCAAAGACCTAGTGCTTGAAGTCAAAATCTGGCTGCTGATGCTGTGAGGGAGGTGAAAGAGGCAGCTGGGGACTGGTAATTATGGACGGGAAGAAAGAGCGTGGAGATGCCACATGGGCAGACCCACACGTGGCTCATGCCCTCACGGCTGTAAGACTGGGCCATCCTTTGCTGTACAGAGGTGTTTGGGAGGACTTATCATCTTGGTTTCTCTATTTGGGTTTGGTTTTGTTTTGTTTGTGGGGAGGGGTTGCGTGTGAGAATGAATTGTAGACTAAAACTATCTCCAAAACAGGACTCCTGCAGAGCACACTGAATACACCCAGCCTGTCTGGGCAGGACACCGTTGATAACTACTTTCAAAGAATGATATTTTCCTTGCTTTTGAACCACCTTTGTAGTTGGTCATAAAAAGTTTTTGCCCTTATGTCAAAAATCCACCTACCAAGCTTCCAGCACTCTCGGAGCAACGGGCTCTAACAATTGAAGAGGAGGAACTTAAAAAAGGTCTTGAAGGGTTTTTATGAAATGCATTATGGTGGATCGTTTGAAGCTGTTAGAACTGATCTTTAAACAAATCTTACGCCCTTTAAAAGCTCCTGAAATCCATTCATGTTTAGAAGATGAGACATGATTTTCAAAAGTCTGTAGTCATCTTCATTTTAGTTACTGCATTAATGGCCATGCTTTCTGCGGGGAGATGAGCATTGCTGAGGTCAATAATATGTCTTAAATGTGAACTGTCGGGATAATAAACTGTGCTGAAATTCACCTTGATGCAGAAGGAGTGTGCAAAGCCCTCACTTGCCACTTAGGCCTTCGTTAGGGTAATACAGTGCAAATACCCTAATTTCTTTGGGGTAATACAGTGCAAAGGGCCTGGAGTGGGCTGGGGAGGGATCCCTCTGCTAGGTTAGAGTCAGGTGGGAGACCAATGCTTTTGGGTAAGCTATAAGATAGTGTTACTAAGGGGAAACAATGAGGATCTGTGCAAATGGGATATCTTAGAGCCTTGTCGCAGCTTTGGGCTGGGTTTGCCAGGAGAATAAAGGAAGAAATTCGTGTAAGTTTAGGTTCATTTCTTAAAACTTTGTGGCAAAAGAAAATTGTCCTTTCCTGTGTATAGTTTTAATTATTTTTCCAATATTAACTGACGATTGCTCATTTAGCTTGCTGGTACAAATAGGCCAGTGTGAAGTGAGTTCCCTAAACTGTGAGAAAATTATCGAATGTAAATTATATACTATTTTAAAAATTCATTACAACTTTCGCATGAGATTTAAAAACCCCTTCAATAATCTTAAACTTTTGGCTTCAGCTATTTGATGCTCAGTTGAGCACATTTTTAAGCAAGTATTTTGCATGTTTGTCTTGGTATCATCATTTGCAAATCAATAGTTGGAATCTGTTCTGTGTTATCAGTGATTAATGAAATTTGCAGTACCTTTAGGTAGCACAGACAGCTTGTAAGAAGGTAGGGTGTGGAACCCATATTGCAAGAGGAAAGCTAATTAGTTTTAATTAAAGGTAGGCACAAATCATGGACTTCAGGTCACAATCTAACAACCTCCCCAGGGCTTATGTGGCTTTTTCATTAAAATTAGGTTTCAGTAAGGCAAAACTGATTCTGCCAAGAAATCTGGTAGTCTTGTCTGTAGTTCCTCAAGCAAAATTCTCATTAGCTTCACTGCCATGAGCATGCAGTCTGTAGCTCATACGCTAAAAAACTGTAAATATTATTTGCTTTAAGTTATTGTCCTAGATCTACTAACTTTATAACTGATTTAAGAAGGTGACTAGAAAGCAAGTATTTATCATTCCGCATGATACAAAACCTAGAAGGCACTTGATGAGGACTGAGACAACAGATCTAAAATAAATAAAAGCAGTATGTTTTTGACAAAACATGAAATTAAATTGTGTAACTCATTGCCACTGTGTGTTACGAAGACTGAATATATAGAGGGGTTAAAAATTCATTGGCCAAGTTAATCGAGGATAGGTCTGCCAAAATCTGTTAAACATGGTACTCTGAATCCACCTCCCACTTCAGGGAGTCCCAGGCTACTTATTTCTGAAATCGAGAAGACCACATCAATCTTTGTCCCACCCGCTCCCAGTCCCTGGCAGAGCAAGGTCCTGAGCAAGGGGGACCTGCGAGTTGGCAGCACGTTCCTCCTGCGAGGTGGCTGAGTACTGCAAAGCTCAATTCACGAGTGCAAAAGGTTACCATTACCATGCAGCTTCAGATTGTGTCTTCACCCAACCTCTTACTGGAGCCAGCTGGGTGCCCACGGGGGGTTTGCTCACAGGGTGTTTGCGAGGGCCAGCAGTGTGAACACATCTCCCCACTTTGAGGGGGTGATTGGGAGGAAGTGTTTCATTTTGAATTGATGCTGTGAAATGATATGTTCAGCTTCAGCTGAGACAGTAGGCATTTTTTAATTTCCACATGTCCTTACTAATGTTTTTCAAAGGTTTTCACTTGCAGAAAATGTTGACATGCTAGGAAAAATTATTTTTGGACAGTGTATGTCTTCAAGAGTGTATTCTGGAATAATTAGCTTATATAGGTGTAGGAACTTACCTATCTGTACAAACCCCAATAATCTGATCATTTATTGGTGAAGAATAATTTGACAAACTGTCACAAAGGTTTCAGCTTTTTTAGATGTCTTCTATTTTGGTTGCTTCTGTCAAGAGATTTGGTTTTTGGTTTTGTTTTGATTTTTTTTAAACATGAGAAAAATTCAGTTCAATGGGACAGATTTCCTTCCAGAAGATAATTTTGAATGTTTAGTTAGATGTAGCGGTTTTCCTCCAGTTGTCACTGCTTTCTTGTTCCTACACTCTTGAGAAAAGATTTTTAAAAATAATTGCGAGGCCGTCTGTATCAGCCTTTGCTAGCAAGAGCTTTTGTTTATTTAAATTTGGCAGCTCCTTGTGTTTGTACTGCAGACTCTGCACTATGTTCTGCCCCACGGGTCATGGGCTGGAGGATTATTATTCAGTCCTTACCCTTGGGGCACATCTTGGAGAGGCAAAGAGGAGGGCTGATGACTAGAGGCAGACTGCGAAGTCTTCGGTGCCACGTAAGGGACTGTCAGATGAGTAGTGCAAACTGTCTCCTTGGCCACCTTGGAGATGTAAGGATAAATCCTGACCTGATGTCCAACAGCAAGACCATAGGGAAGTCACCCATGGCCCTGATGAAGATAACAGATTTAGGCTGATAATTCACGCATGGGGAATCGCTCCCTGGGGTAGCTACTAGATACTGAGATGTGGTACCTCATACCAAAAATACCTCTGGTGGAGGTATCCATGGGCATGGAGCTGTAAGGCAACAGGGAAGAGGATCTACAGCAGTGAAGCCAGGGGCTTGGCATTGAGGTGATTTCCTCAGTGTTTCCTGATTTAGAAAACAGAACTTAACGGGCAAAAAATACAGAAATTTCAGTAGCAATATTGTTGGTTGAGAATTATTTTCTTTACGTTCTCAGGAACTATTTTATCCACCAATTTTCCCCTTTTGTGATGAGACTTTGCTACCGTTCTCCGCAGAGCTCCAAGGCCTCCTGGGGAGCATGTGGATGGTGGCACATCTGCTCTGGCCCCATCCTCAAGCAGCCCCCAGCAGAGAGGTGGTCAGCACCGATGAGATGTCACTGCCAACACTGACCCTTGAGCTGCACCGCAGCTCTCTGCCATGCCTTGGCTTTCCTGGGGCCATCCACGTGGATGGGTGGAGGTGTTGGACTCTGCTGCTGGGGGCTGACGATGGACCTGAGGGTCTACCTGACTACCGGCTGATTGATGCACGCCTCTTGCAGGAGCTCTGCCTAACCCGTTCCAGTCGACCTGAGATGCGTGAGCTTGACGTATTTGAATAATTGACCTCTGCAAATTTTCCTGGAGGGAGGCAGTGGGAGCATCCCTCGCCTTGCTATATCCCACAGCAGTCAAAGCTGGTAAATGCACCAGGGACTCGGCAAGCTGCTCGGAGTCATGGGTTTTCCCCGCAGCTCTCTGCAAGCACTTCACTGCAGGAATTTGGCTGCCCCTTTCCTTCCCCCCATCAGGAAGGAACCGCTTTTGGGGTGAGGACTGGAAGGAGCAGGAAGGGCACAGGGCTTGTTGGCATCGCTCTAACATCTGGGACGTGTGCAGGTTTTGTACTGTGAAAGAGCAGTGTGTTTCCCCCATTCAGCAATAAAAGAATATTTTCCTCCTGGTGCTTTTGGCACTGTTTGACTTGGCGTTTGTGAGCTGGTGGCCCGCTGTGCAGAGTGCTTTGGGAATTACACAGGCGTGGACAATTAGTCTTTTAAAAGATCTGCTGCTTGGCAATATGCCAGGGAAGCCGGTGTAGCCCCACTACATAATATCAATTTTTAATGATGATAATTTTGCTAAATTCAGCCCTTGATAAATCTGAGAGTTGGGTTTTCAAAGTTTAAAATCAAACATAACCCAGTTACTTCAGTATTTGATTAAACCAAACTGCCACTTTGGTAAAGTGTTTAAATAAATCAGTATTAATATAATTTTATACAGTAAATAAAGTTATGTCTGTATAGTTTAAATATCAATATTCACATGGAGCTCTTGGAAGTGAAGCAGTCTGCACAGAAAATGTATTGACTTAAGGAAATAAATATTTTATTGATCTTTAAAGGCTGAGATTACAATCCTAGTAACGGTGATTGAAAACACTGTTTTTCGAATCTGGCTTTAGTCTTATGTGTACAGATAGAAGAGTTCTTTGTGTTTCTCCATTTTATTGTGGGCTAAAGCAGATCAACACAGGATTTGAGCCAAAGCTCATTACGGTCAATGTAAGTTTTGTCCAGTTGATTTCCAAACAATGAGTCTGTTCATGCTGCAAGGGCTATATTCAGGAAAGAAAAAACACAATCAAATAATATGCTGTAATCTGCCGAAGTGGAGGGTCCTGTTACGTTAGTAACATTAGCCCTGTTGCTAATTAGTATTTGCTGTCTTCCCAGGCTGTGAACAAGTTATGAGAATAACCAGTATTAGGTGGGCTTTTTTCTGTTTCTTTGCTGTGGCATGAAACAAAAAAAAGCAATAGGAAGGATATTGCTATTACGATCATGCTTTTTATCTACATAAGATATCAACGCCAGATAATTGCTTTGATAGTGTTAGAAATATGAAGCGTCGCATACTTGTGCTTATTAATCTGGTGCTCTGTATGCTCCCAAGATTAATAATATTACATCAATACCTTCCCAAGTGATCCTGCTCTGATGAAACCACGTTGAAATACTGAAGTCTTGCTTCAGTGTATTCACTAAATTAAATGTAATGTGACATCTTTGCCGACATGATGTCCTGCGTGAAGGATTCTTTGATGTGGTTAATTTGCAAAGTTCAAATTAAAAGTTCTTTCAAATATATTCTTTAGATTAATGGAGGACTATGTTTCAGATCACAAGCTATGTGAAATGATTTAGAGATGAAAAAAGTACTGATGTTTTGCTGTTCTCCGAATGGACCAAAAGTTAACAGGGAGTAACAATCAGCTGGGGTATTCTGCGGAGTTCTATGCTTGTTCTGCCACTCCTGTTTTTTCAGTCAAAGCAATATTAAAAATTGTTCTGATTAAGTCTGTAGAAGGATTAGATGTTGGCAAAGTGATAAATAATGATTGATGTGAGGCCAGTCAACATGGTAAACCGGATTCATTTCTTTTAAATAGTTTAGAGATTGGGAGGTGCATCTAGGAATAAGAACATAGCTTGTGCTTAACTGGATGGAGAACTGTGTCTGGGGGGCAGTGGCTCTGAACAGGGTGTAGAGCTCACGTTGGACAACCTTTTAAACATGATGCCAAGATGTAGAGCTGTGTTAAGAGGAATAGCATGAATATGTAAGCACTGAAATACCGAGCGGGGAGAGGCACCTTGTCCACTGTATACAGTACTAGCAGTTACTGCAATACGTCCCGTTCTGGTGGTTGAAAAGAACGGAGAAGAGTTATGAAAATTATTTCAAATTAATAAAGCTGCCTTATAAAGGGTTGTTAAAGGATCTTGATGTATTTATCTGGCACAAGAAAAAAAAGAACAACCCCAAATAAGAAGTGTCTTGATCAGGGTTTGTATATTCATTTCTTTGAGGAGATATTATCTGATTATTTGAAAATTACTAGTAGACCTGAATCTGCTCCTTGAAAAGTCTACTAGAAGGCACTTTGCTCTTTTACCACATCAACAATTTTCCACCCATCCCGTCACATAAGAATCGTATTGAATTAGTGTTAGTTGTCACCAGTAGGTTATGAAAGACTGATCATATTAGAGACTGTCACACCGTATTAGCCAGAATTAATACTGAAAGAATATGATTAAAAAAGTATCAGTGTTTCAAGTGCTGTATCTTATTAGCGCGGGAAGCTTTCTTCTCGTAAAGCCAGTGTTTTCTCCCTCAGTCCTGCCTGTTGATGTGAGATGAAATGCCATGCTCTATTTACAGAGGATGCTAATGCTCTGCAGAAAGGACTTTACCCCAGGAGCTCGAGTGACAGTAGGCTTTGGAACCCGATCAGGGTTTGAACTGCTGTTCACCTTAACTTTATAAGGTGCAAGGTAGGAATTAGGTTATCATTTACAGCTCCTGACATGTCAGTTTAGAGCCTGACTTGTTAATGTAGGGGAGCATTGCTTTTTTTTCATACGGTAGCGGACTGTAGTTTGCAGAGGTTCAGCAAGGGTCACACAGGGACTACGGCAGAGCAGGGGAGACAGCTGGGAATAACGAAACCTTTTGTCTATCCTGGGGTAATACAAGCTAGAGCTGAATTGCACTCAGAAAACTGCTTGTGGTTACGTAGCATACCTAGCCTTTCACCCCACTTTTTTAAAAGCTAGCCAGCGTGACCTGCTTGTAGAAGGGAAAGCACAGCTTCACATGAAGTTGCCACTGCCCGGCTGGCTGGGGATGCCAGCTCCTGGCTGCAGCTGGCTGCCTGGCACTTGGCAATGCAAGTCGGTGTTCCTGTGTATTTGAGACACAGAAATCTTTTGCCTCTTTCATGAAATTAATTAGTTTTTTTCTTATAAACTTGAATTAGATTTTGTGGTAATGACATGGTGTTATGCTGTATTGGCTGCATAGCAAAATATCCTGTCCTGTACCTGATGCACAGTTATTGTTTTAAACCTATCAGTGTTAATGCGGTGACCTGAAATCTTGTTCATTTTTAGCTCAGAAGCTCTTTTCTCCAAGATGCTTTGCGTTAATGAAACACATTTCAAGGCTGGACAGAAAGCTAAAAAGAAAAGTTTGAAATTAATTGGGTGGGAAGGGAAAGTCCTTAAAACCCAAGGCAGAAAGATTTCTAGGCAAAAATTGGTTTCAGGCAAAGTGGAAAAGAATTTGCAAGCTGCTTCATCTGCTGCATTGCTGAGGCTGGGGACTGGGATCTTCCTTTTCCCCCACTGGGGAACCAGCAGCTTCCCGGCTTCCCTCAGCTGCTTGGCGTAGCTCTGCGTGAGCCGAGCCCCGGGCTGGCCCTGTTCCTGCTCCAGCTCCAGCTCTGCCATTAAGGGAAAGCTGTTATCACGGGATGTTTTGTTTTGTTTTGCTTTTTCCTGGAAGAAAAGGTGGTTTTGCAAAATGGTGATTTCTTTTGGAACGCCACGATGAGGAAAGCTCCCCACCAGCTCTCGCTTAATGCCCAACATCGGCTGTGCCATGTTACCCACAGTGAGCCTATGGAAAGGAATATAGGAAGGAGACTCCTCTTAACCCGTGCTGTGGTGAGGAGATGCGCTTGTCTGAAGTGAGGATCTGGAAAGAGTCTTGGAAAAAATACTCTTAGAGCTTTCTAAATGTTTTCTTAGTGCAAGTCTTGATGTAGTTCATTTGAGGTCAGGCCGTATGTCAGAGACCAAGATCTCTTTCTGGTCTGTGATGCATGTCTGTCTTTCAATTCAGCTGGTTTCCAAGAGCTGCAGAGGGGATTTGCTGTGTGCCTTGCCGTGGCTCGGAGGGGGACGGGCGGCTGCGTTGCTCTCTGCCCTTGCAAGAGAGCAACTCTGAACTCTGCTGAAAACGGATCAGAAACAAAAAGAGGCATCGGTGCATCTTGTAAGGGGAGAACAACTTACATACAAAAAGCATAATTCCTGTAGACACCACAAGAGCCCCGTTGCCTGCTTCTTACCTTTGACTAGTCAAAATGAAACAGCAAAGGGTGTTGGATTTCTGTGCCCTATTTCTGATTAGAGTGGGTGATACTGTAGGAGTCTGGTTATACTTCAGCAACAACATCCGATTAAGATGAATAAAGGTTTTCCACAACCTAATTCAGTGTTTTTGTGGCTACGCCCCTGCAGGCTCTTGAATATGCTTGGACTGCGATTTGTACTGAGTGTCTGTTTAAAATTTACTACTTGTAATACTTTGGTCACTGATAAAATAAGTACCTAGGTTAATTCAATGTCTTGGTATATCAGCCTTCTGTGCAAGCATCTACTTACTGGACTGGCTGCCTCCTCTGCTTAAACCATTATGGACGGAGGCTAGATCCTGTGTTTGTGCAGCCCGACCTGTGCAAGGTGACGTGAAGCCGGTAGAGTTTAAAAGAATCATACCTGCCATGTGCAGGCCTTGTTAGTTCTTTCAAAATGTAAAGTGACTTGAAAATTGTCAGTTGTTTTATGATGGTGTAACTGCTGGGGCTTGTGCATGGATTATCACAGGGACTGCGTGTTATCATGTAATACATGATGCATTTGTGAAAAGCACACCAAAACAGATTCCCATCAGCTTACAAACATGCGTCGTTCCATTTTTAGGCTGTGCATGTCTGTGCTGAGGATCAGGAAAGAATAAAATGCTGGAGCTGATCTTCAGCAGTTGCAGCACACGTAAGCAGATTATGCAAAAATGTTCATTTTTTTATTATTAAATACCACTTTAGGGAGAAGAAGCCCTTAATACTCTGGCTAAAGACTCTAGTCACACCAGATTAGCATTGTTGTACATGAATAATAAAAATAGCTGGGTCTGATTAGTGTCAGTTAAAGTTTTCTGAATGAGAGATATAACTCTTTGAATTGAACTGCTTGAATAGCATCTAAGGATTCCAGAGGAATAATTTGTATTAAAAAGTTAAGACCTCCACTACTTTTCTAAAGGAAAATCTATCGCCAGTGTAGGAATTACATACCATTCATGTAAGAGCATGAAAAGAAAGAAACTTCACAGACCATGAAGTGTAATAAAGGAAAATCTAAAATTGATTTTCATTTAAGTAGATTACTTATGTTTTCCTCTAGAACAGGGAAAGCACACACTAATCTTCATCACTTTTCACAAGTAGACCTACTGGTTTGATGCAGATATCCATCATTAAATGAGCTGAGCCACTCTCTCCGAGCACATGCTTTCCCTGGAACCTCAATCTTTGTATCCGATGGTGTTGTGTCCAAAATAATTTAAAAGAAAAAGGAGACAGGACTCCTTAGTTGTTCTCATCTCGGTGGTTGATTTGTAGGTTAATTTGGGGGACCTAATTTAATTCTTCTATCCTAGAGGATCCATTTATGGGAGGGATTTGGGGTGATGTGCTGTTCCTAGGCTCGTAGCAGGTAAGGAGTTAAGCTGTTGTAGGTTTTCCCTGGGAGCTTAGGATGGCACTGCCAGCTCCTCAGGGGTTTGCTCCAGCATTTGCATTGGTTCATCACAGGGGCTGTGATCACTGGTGTCCAGTGCATGGCTGAATTCTCTGTGGTCTGAGTGGTTTGGGCCCAGAGCGTGTCTGTATTTTTCACTTGTTGGGAGATTCTTGCTGAGGGCTTTGGGGTTGAAACACTTTGCTCTCCACCAGAGTGTTTCACGTGAGATATCCTGACTTTGCGGGGGGCTTGACTTGGTTTTCTGTCCCTGCCACTGTGCAGAACAGCTCAGCTACAAAGTATGAGCTCATGTATTTTCAGTTTGTTTTGTCTGATCGTTTTCAGTCTGCTTGCTTAAGGAAATGAGGAGAACACAGTCACCTTGTGTGTGTGTGCACATGTGCTTGCTGCTCTGTCTTCCTCTCTTCCCAGTAACTTACAAACCATTGCCCCAGTTTGACAAAGGAGGTGTTATAGGCAATTATAATTTTATGAAAGTGAGTACCAGGTACAGGTGTGAATGACTGCTATGGGGGAGGCTGAAGGAGAGGCTTATGTATTGGACTTCTGGGAATCGGAAGAAGAGAGGTTATGGATGCACCAGCCACATGGAAAGCTTTGATTCAAGCTTGTTCCTTCTGGAACACAAGGGACTCCAATCATAAAAAATAAATCCAGGAGAAAGCAGAATTTGTAAGACGTGCTGGTCACAGAACAATTTGTTTCTTTGACTAATGTGGGGGTTTTTTTGACAAAAGAAACCTATTTTTTAATTGTCCTCATTACAAATACCATTGTGTCAGAGAGAGAGCTGTAAATAACTGTCAGTGTCCTCAGCACAGTGGTATATGTTCTGTATGCCTTAAATAGGAATGTTGCCTCAACAAGCCAGTCTGTTTAAGTGAGCAATTCAAAGATGAGACAATATCAGAGACAATAAGGTTGTCAAGGTAACTTTTGAGACAAGTTGTTGCAAAAATGGCTAGAGGAATTTGCATATGTTTGTACTGATTCATTTGTACAGAGTGAGACTGTTGCCTTTCACATGTATCCACAGTTTTGTTGTAGCTCAGAGGCCTCAACATGTTTGTAAATTGGTCAAAATCTCCAGTTTTACCCAGACTTTGCAACCCATTCTGGAAAGAAACACTTGCAGATTAAATTGGAGCAGGAATAAGTTGATTTGGACTGTATTCTGTATTTTAGGTCACTATTATAATTTATTTCAGAGGTTACGCTAGCACCTTTTGGCATTGTCCACTTCAGGAGTGTGTGACACAGATCTTCCCTGGTTCCAGGTGTGCAGAGCTGCGGGGGATCTGCTTCCTGCAGGGATGCTGAAATGCAGCAGCTCCGTGCTGTGTTTCTGCCCTTGCCAAAGCAGCTATTAGTAATCTCACAAGAAAACCTGGTTTTACAAGATGTACAGAGCTGTTGCTGGACAAGAAAGGAAGACTTTGATGGAGTCTGATGTACTCACAAGGCAGGAAGGCCCTTTAGCTGTGGATTGTACGGCAGGACTTGCATCGCATGCACTCGCTGTTAGCCACCTTAGACCTCCCTGGTCTCACTGGGTCTGAGCACAGGGCTCGTGCTCAGTGCAGAAGCTGTGGATGATCCTCATACAGCTGGGAGGGGAAATATGAGCCAGTATGACATAGTCACAGCTGGCTGAAAGGAGATTGCAAATTCAGAGTGGTGCTGGAGCCCAGCCAACCTATTAAGAAAAGTGGATACCTCTTGTCTAATATTCAAAATCCTCCTTGTTAAACTGGAAAGGGTCTTATTTTGATGCTGTTTGAGCCCTTCCTATGAGCTACCCAGAATACAGCCCATCAGAGGATCCCCCAGCCTGTGACTTTGGACAGACCCAGTAGGCTCTGCCAGATGCTGACTCTCCTGTCCCTAAGGGGAATCCGGAACACCTGGAGGGAAATACTGCATGGCATGGGGCACTGGCGGTTTTTAAGGGATGATGACAGACCAGGGGCTAATCCTGATTTTAGGTTCTGTTAATGTTTTGTTGAATTGTAGCTGAATGCAGCAAGCATTTGCATGCTCAAAGCTATGCAGCTTTATAAGTGCTTTTGCTGGCTCATTCATGTTTGTTCTTAGACCACAAAATTAGGCCCTTTCATATACTAGCCCTTTTCTGAGGTTGTTTGCAGTTCTTCTTCGACAGGTCTTTCACTAGACAGAAACACCTTCAGAGACCGCTTTTATCACTGTAATGATGACAATTGTACTGGCTGTGCAAAGAGCTGGAAATGAGACCACAGCTATTTCCCTGTGCACAAGCAAACAAGATGCTGTCCACAAGAATTTTCCTTGATCACTGTGACACATCTGCTGTAAGCACGTCTTTAAGAACAGGCAGTTTCTCTGTGATCATGCATTGGAAACCAGTTTTTTACCCAATCAAAACACAACAAAGGAGACAAAAACCTTTGCAGTGAGGATGCTTCTTTAGTACCCAGAACATGCCGAAGAAAATCAACAACTTAAATGGCATGCATTCATACTATTTTAGAGATAAGTTGTAAGCGGTTTTCACTTGGTTGAGGTGGCAGGATATTCTAGGGATGATGACAGTTGGACCTCCTAATACTACGAATTCCCAGTTTAAGAATAGCTGTAAATGTTGATTTGATGAGAAAGAGCTAATTGTACAAATCATTACCTCCAGCCTGACGTGCCTCTGCTGTTTATTCTGTGGCAGTAATTAATTCTATAATTAGCAAATGTCCTGTTATCTAACTTCTCTGGGAACTCAGCCTGTTGTCCAATGCAGCAAGCCTTCAAGAAGCTGAAGTGACTCGGGGATGACCTTGGCAATTTGACTGCTTTTATCAGCAAGGACTGGTTTGCTTCACTGGGAGATCATTACTGCAAAATGTAGCCTTTATGAGTGGGACTAGAGATGAGTCTCTTGATGGAGAGATTCGGTGCTGTGGATGCTTGGATTTGCCCCTGGCCCTGCCCCTCTGCAGAAGTGGAGACCTGACCTACTGTCACGGTCCACTAAGTAATGGACT
>NW_009608645.1:0-8383 GCF_000690535.1 Cariama cristata
GATCCATCTCAACCAAGAAGACGTCAGGCAAAAACGCCAGGAGGCCTGTGTGGATGAACAAGGAGCTCCTGGACAAACTCAGTCACAATAAGAAAGCCTACAGAGGGTGGAAGCAAGGACAGGTAGCCTGGGCGGAATACAGAGAAATTGTCTGAGCAGTCACGGATCAGGTTAGGAAAGCTAAAGCCCTGATAGAATTAAATCTGACCAGGGACATCAAGGGCAACAAGAAAAGCTTCTATAGGTACATTGGTGTTAAAAGGAAGACGAGGGAAAATGTGGGCCCTCTCTGGAAGGAAACGGGACATGTGGTCACCTGGGATACGGACAAGGCCGAGGTACTCAATGACTGTTTTGCCTCAGTCTTTACTGGCAAATGCTCCAGACACACTGCCCAAGTCACAGAAGGCAAAGGCAGGGACTGGGAGCATGCAAGCCTAATTCGATTAAATGGAATGCTTCAAATTTAAGAAAATCCTGGAAGAAAGAAATAATAGCAAAAAAAGTAAAGGAGCTTTAGAAAAGTGTTGAGAGCCTGTTGCAGAGAAGCCATGGAGATCTGTCTGTCTAATGGGGGAGAAAGGAGGTATAGAGGATTTTAACACAGAATTCATCACTGGAGCATGCTCATCTTTTATGCTTCTCAAATACTTTCTAACAAGGCACTGAAAAAGCCTGAGTGAACTGTAGTTAATAGTTCAGTTATGGAAGAAAAACTGGAAACTTAAATGGCAATAAAGTGAGCCCCAAGTCCTTTAGATTCTGTGTAATGGTTGCTCTTTACTTTATCCTGCTAGCAGCAGAATTACATTTAGGTCCCACACTGTATGAAGGACTGAATGTATCACAGTAAGAAATAGTCCTCTGGCCTGGAAAGGTGACGAGCTAGAGGGGGAAAAACTGTACGAAAGATAGGATTTGCCCTATTTTACACCTGAAAACCATGGCACAAATCAAATGAGCTGCCCAGGGTCACGTGTGCTCTGTGGTATAGCCAGAAATGAAACCCCAGTCTCCTTAGTTTCATGCCAGTTCTTTAGCCTTAGACTATCATTTTGCAGTTATAAAATACAAAAGAATCAAGCCCTGCCATATCCCAGCAGTGAGCTAAAGCATCCCACTCAGGTGAAAGACAGGCAAACTGAGGGAAAGGAGAATTAAAGGTAATGAAATCTGTCAGAGGCTCATTTGTTTTGAAAGGTAGGTCACTGATTTAGGTGCTTAACTCAGGAACCCACTCAAAAACTCTCAATCCCAGAACTCACCCTCAGTGCACTCTTATTACTGCAGTGTTTTGCACTGCTGCTGTACAAGCCCACCGTATTTTTTTTAATTACACCATCACTCTCTGCAGACATTCCCCAGGCTCCTAGGGTGGAATTACTTGAACCTTCTTTAGTAAATACCAAATGCCAAGGAGTAATCTATTCCTTTCGAGCTGGAAGCAGAATAACCAAATAGGAACATGACTCAAGGCTCCTCTGACTAAAGAGAAAGAGAACAAGGAGATAGAGAAAACCACAAAAGGAAACTTTCTGGTTCAACTATACCAAACACAAACTTATTTATGAAACAGGTTGTTTGTAAAGATTTCATGCCAAGTGCTAGCAGGCAGCTGTCTTGTATTAGGGTCAGGCTGCAAGTGCAGTTATAATGAAGATGGGGAATGGTCCAAACAAGCATTTAGATGGCTGGGAAGTTACTGCTTTCCCTTCTGCCTGTAAAACAGATATAATTGTCTTGAAATGCACATGTGCGGAGGCACAGGTCCAAACTCATGTGTTCTTCCTCCCTGAGGTCATAACCACACCAGACGCCATATCCCCCGAACTACTGCATTTATCAAAAACATTTCTTCCATAACAAAAAATGTCAGATAAGTTTTTGGGCTTGGATTATTTTTAAGCATCACAGAGTAAACAATGGCAATAACAAGACTGAACACAGGATAAACATTGAGGTGCACAGACCACTGCCTGGCAGTAATCACAGTATGAGAGAAGTGTCCCTGGTTTTCTAGGAACCATCCCGAGATTTGTTTGCATCAGCCTTGAAATTTTGTACACATGCCCCCAGCCCTGTAGTTCTTGAGAAATTGCAACTGATAATTGCTGATTTATGATCACAGCCTTTAATGAACAGGTTCACTAGGCAAAGAAGATTTACTGTATGTTTCCTGCTTAGGGTATTTTTATTTTTAAGAAATCAAAGTAGAAGGAGGATATGGTTGTATCACAATGAGTCACAATACAGAACAATACCATTCTCTATCTGTTTTGCCTCATGCAGCCTCCAGTGGACATCACAGCACACTGAAAAGTCCTTCAATGTCATTAGGGTAAGTTGTGGTAGAAATCGGATACTTAAAGTGTTACCCTTCAACTTGAGTTGCAGTTTGGCAGATGGAAAATTGAGATTCCTAAAGAAAACAATGCAGCAGAACTGGGGCACTAAATGCCAACTGCCATCTGAGGTAAAGACAATATAAAGTCTGCCAGTTACAGCTGAGATATAAGTTGCTTTATGAAAAGTCTGAATTCACATTGGTTTGTCTTAGGATGATGAAGTGTGGCTTTTTATTTTAGTGATGCCATTAAATACAGTCCCAAAGCAACACACCACAATACATCAAGCAATCAGTTCACAGGTACCAGGTCTGGCTCTCTGTGTCCTAAAATGTCAGCAATCAAAAAAGGTTATTAACTTTGGTTTAATCAGGATCCCAGACATGACACAATGAAGCTGTTGATTGCAGATGTGTTTTCTGAAGAGAAACAACAGAAAAGCTTTATATATAATGACCCCATTCACTATTAAGCCCCTTGCATTCACAAAATGAGTCTGAGTCTGCCAAAAACTGGAAGATGCCTCACTTAGCCTAAATTTGAACCTGAAGCAAGCAGGATGTTCCTACTCAATACAGCCACCACCTCTGAAAACTTTCCAAGTCACTGATTACATTTGTACTCTGGGAACAACAAAGGGACAAACAACAATAGGCAGCTAGGCTAGAGAAAAATTACCAGTGATAAAATACGACAGGTGATCACTCTGATGGTTCAAGCTGTCTTGGCTACCACTTCTCTCCCATTGTTCAAAACCACAGGAAGATTTATTGAGGAAAGGAAGCTGTAACACCAAGTCCTTGAAAGGCCAAGAGGAGCCAGTGGAAGAGATTTGGTGAAATAATCAGAAAGGAAGGGAAATAAAAATATCTAGGTGGGGAAAAGAGAGTATAGTTTTCACTTAAGTGTCAACTGTCCCATTTAATACCACTAGAATTTATAGACGTAAAAAATATCTGATTTCTTAAAAATTGTCCACAGTTTGAGTGTCCCATTTCAAATATAAGTCATTTCCTCCACAGAGAGTCAGTGACGGTGACATTGCTCCACAGTTACTCACAGTCAAAGTGTAGGAGACTGCTGCTTTGTTCCATGCGCATGTATTGTGCACTGTACAAACTGGATCCAAATGACTGAGCCCTGAGTTAGGTAAGAGACGTTTCCCAAAAGTGGAAAAGAAAGAACTCACTTCTATACAATTGACACCTAAATAACCTCAGGGTCAAGCAAACCATCTCATCTGGATTCAATTATACTGGTTGAGAATGAAGCTTTCTACAGTCCTCATATTCTATCTATAAAGAAGGGAGCTTGTGAAGTTAACTTTCTCTGAGATGTAGGTTAAGAGTTGAATATAAATTCAAAACTACTCATTTTTTCACTTCCCTTTTTTTGGTGCAAGGCTATTAGGGCATCTACACTTCAAAATGGAAAATCTGTTTCATTTTTATATATTTCAGTATAGATTCAGAAATTAATATTTATGCATAAAAGTTAATCAACACTACTAAAATCACAAATCCAAAATGAGTTAAAATCCATATTTCAATTAAAGCTATTTTATTTGAATAACTATTCTGGCATTGTCACAATAACAAGTGGTAGAACTAATCTGACACTTATTTTTTTAATTTCCAAACTGCAGGAAATCTTGATATTTCAGCTTTTCATTTCAGATTGGAATTTTGTTCTGAAATAACTGAAGTTCCAGTAAAAGAGAAGCTCTTATACCTTAATAGACTGAATTCACTTTTTATTGGGTAAGCAACATGCACACAGTTATTACATTGTTCTGCTTTTCCAAAGACCATTTCTGACATCAGGTGTACATTATTGTACAGCCACTCTCAGGACTTTGCCCTGACACAGAGGGACCCCTAAGCTAACTCAATTAGCACAACCTTGTGAAAAAGTACTCCTTAAATATCACAAGACAAATACGGGCAGCAGAACTTTGCAAACAATGCTTACCCATCCTTAGACATGGAACAGACTAGAAATATCCATAATGAAAGAGGAGACACTGAGAATAGGGTTGGACTTGTATGTACATGTGCCATTCTTGCATTTAAGAGCCCCACTGTAAATATAGAACTCAAAGTTATGTAGGTGGTCAGTGTTTTTCTGGTAAGTGGACTCACTCTTGTGTCAACATTTCCAGAAAAGACCTCAACTTTAGGTCAATAAACTGCCACTGTGTATGAAGACATATGTTGTATCAATTCCACAAAAAGGTAATTTCATTAAAGAACACACTGAAAGACAAATCCAAATGATCAAGCATTTTCTATTAGTTCTAATCCATTGAAAACATGTATCAGGTTTTATTTTCTGGAGATTATTTACTTAATTTAGTAATTTGGTGGCTGGATTTTCACTACCATCCATTATGTAGTATACTCCTCTGTGATAAGCTTGTAACAGGTTATTTACACTCAGAGAAGAACTCTCAGCTCTGGAATTTCAGAAAGCTGTCTTGATCCTTTAAGCCAGTTGACTTCTCCATGCTGTAAAGTTTTCTTTACGAGATATACTCTGACAACACTCCCTATGGATTTTATTTATTCTTTTCTGCTGGGGAAAGGGTCAACCAAGCAACACCCTCCCACTTACTCCTCATGACATACAGGCAAGAAGAGGAGGTTCTGCAATACCAGGGAATGCAATGGCCAAAACCCAGAGTAGACTTCCACAAAGCCTTACGAAGCACATGACCAATGACTGTTCTTACCCTGACATTCTCACACACAACAATACTGTATTTGTTGAGTAATGCTAGCTATTTCACAGTTCCACACGTAAAATAAAGCAAATGAAGGGAGGGAGTGGCTCTTCAGTGTGGAGCAAAATGACATTTTAGGAGCAGATTTCTAAACAGAAGCAGGAAAATCAACCTCCAGAAGGCAACCTGTCTTTATGATTAAAAACAAACCTTGGTCAGTATTTGTGTCTATACTACAAGAACTGTATGCATGTAGAGAACTGCCTACAAGTGCTGCAGTTTAATCATCTCAAAAAAACCACAGGTCAAAACACGCCTGGTTAAGTAAAGTGGAGCAAAACATCAAATATCCTTCACTCATTTCCTTTGGTCAGTCCCGGAAACAAACCAGCAGCAAGAGCTGTAACATCCACATGCCACTTCCTTTCTCCCAGGTTTCACTGTCAGCTCCCCTGACCACACAAAGAGCCACCACATTATGTAAATACATCTATTTAAGTCTATCTTTGGAAATAATAAACTAGAACTCACTTGATTAGTTTGTTCCTCACAAACACCATAATTAGGCTAAGACATATTTCCTGGCTTTGGCAGATGAAGTATATGGCATGTCTGAAAGCAGTAGCTACAAAACAATCATGGGTACAGTTTACAAAAAGTACCTCAGAGGAAAATGACATTGATGGCTACCAAATGAAAATGATACAGGCCTGATTTGTCTCTCAGCTGGAAACATTTAACAGAAGTGAGTGAATTTTTAACTACAGTCTCCATTTGTGGTGAACAGGAGGGAGAAGTGGGAATATAGTTCATGAAGACAACATAGCAAAAGCTACTGGTGCAAAGCAGTGATACAGGAACAAAAAAAAAAAACAAAACAAAAACTCAGAAAAGCAATAAACAACCCCTCCCCCCAGATGATATATTAAGAGTGTGGTAGGTTTGAAATTCCTTTATAGAATTTATAAAAATAAACCCTTTCAAGAAAACTTGCCCACTGCTTTCCATATTTCCACAAGGGAATAGTCTGTGCGTATGGGTTTAGAATGGAGATAGAATTTCTTCATTACTTTGAGATTAAGAAAACAAAAGGGTCAATTTATAAGTTCTGTGGAATAATTAATAGAAACTTGCTAAGCAAGTTTGTCATATTGGAAATACTACTACCCAGTGATTTTTTTCTCTAGTTTTGCCAAGACAGCTCAAGAATATCTGAGTCAAATAATGAAGATTCCCACCAGAAGTCAGTGAGCCTTGGACCAGGCACCTACACCAACCACATAGGCAGACCTTAGCCCCACGCTCAGGGAGTAGAAGGCAGCACTCCTCAGCTGTCCCTACCTGACAAGATAAATACATACATCTCACTCAGGGCAAATGCCAATGACTCTATAGGAAAATGCATATACTAAACATGTGTCGAGACAAGAGCTTAAACGGATTATGGACTTCAGGTCAACAGTCTCGTATTGACTTCTAACACAAAGTCCTGCTTCTCCGCCCAATAGATTTATCCTCTGGTGTTCACAGGGATGGTCCCTTCTTCTAGTGTCTACACAGTAAGTCAATAGGCTGATCTGCTTAAGGAAAATTAAGTAAAGTAGCATAAGCAGAAATAATTTGGAAGGAAAAAAAATCTTCACCTTCTAAAACAATGGCAGTGCTTCAACTAACCATGTGAGATAAGAGTGACAAACAGGAAAACCACTCAAAGAAAAGTTGTGCATTCACAGGATGTCATCCTGCAGAACACCCACTCATCCTTTTTATTTAAGAAGCTCAAAGAAGCTATTGGTTATCAATGTATCAAAAGCATTTTCATTATATTCAAAAATCAAATGAAAATCAGGTCTAAAACACTAAGCCTTCCAGATTGCAGGCTGCCATTCTCACCCTCTTGCTTCCAAAGACATTTACTCTCAGCTAAATATTAAGTTATTTGGATTTAAGTATAAAGCCAAGCCACAACATCCAAGTGCTAAAAGCAGTGAGTTGAAAGCCTTTTCTCTGCTCCTGAAGGATTAGAAAATGTTGCATGCCATTTCAAGTCATTTCCCAGAAATGTGTTGTGATGTGGTCCACCAGATCCATTCTCTTCCACAGCTTGTTTCCTTTCATACAACTGCCAACCCTCCTAGTGTGCTTTTTGACAGTACTTTTTAGACACACATTTCATTTATCATCCTTAGTGTTATACCCTACTTACATGAGTAGACTTGTAGAACTTCATAGGCATGAGAGCATGTGGCCCTAGCTCCCTTGGAAGTCCAGCTAAATGGAGCTAAGCCCCAGGGACATTCCAAGGAGTTCAAGGAAACACGGTTCATAAGTAATCACAATCTAGATTCACAAAGGTATTTAAGCACGCGCTAGAATTATTAAAAGCACCTTGTCTCCTATTTAAAGTTCAGTGACTGCTTAGACGCTTCTTATTAATCATACAGCATACCTCAGTGAGACAATTTCCTCCCTACAGGTCCAGAAGTAGAAAGCACCCTGGTGGCAAGCACAGCTATGCTAGAGCAAGGTTAACTGTCCAGCCAGACACATCTGTGAAAGACGCCCTTACTCACCGCGACGAACCATGGCTCGTGGATACAGTTCCAGTTCAGGTAGGTGAGCAAGGTGCTCACCAGTGTAAAACACTCTCAGCCTCATGCCTGGTGCGGGCTGCAGAGCCCCGGGGGACTGGCTGAGGCCATCAGCACATACAGAGCATCAGACCAAGGTCGGTATTGTGGGAGACTTGACTCAGCCTTTGGTGAAAGAGAAGCCTGTTAATTTGTGTTGAAGGCTGCTAAAGGTCACCGACACAAGGCTTCTGCTTTAAAACTCTCACAGAGCAAAGGGTATCTCTTGTTCACTCACTCAATGCCCACGAGGACCAGGGATCACAGCAAGCGAAGCTGACATGCAAACAAGCAGGCAGCTGGTTTCAACTTTACGCTAACTGTGGGGACCATCACTAGCGGATAAATGGCATAGCTTCATTTCTAAGGATGACTAAGGGCTGGACAACAAATTTTGAGTAGGGAAACACTGACCAGTACCTAAAGAAGTCTGAAAAAGAAGCATCTGGAATAACAAAAAGGAGATAAAGACACAAGGAGTCTCAACCTGCGAAGGCAGAGAGTTTAGCAATCTGACAGAAAAATATAGATATTGCTTCCTTCTCTCAGTAGGAAAAAAAATATTCTTTTTCAATATGCCCCAGAATTGCTGCTTTAAAATTGTCAAATAACCATAGTTAAAATATTCCTCTCCAAAGATCTGACATTGAGCAAGGCAAAATTGTTCTTGCTCAGGTTAGGAGGAA
>NW_009608646.1:0-4261 GCF_000690535.1 Cariama cristata
GACTGTATTTGTGCTTGGGATTGCCCTGATGAGGAGAAAAAGTGTGCAACCCCCTCCTACCGCCATTCTGAAATTATTTTTTCCCCTGAACATCCCCTTCTTCTACACTCACTTTGACAACTGAATTGAAAATCAATTATTTGATAAATTCAGGTTAGCAGCAAAGATTAAGGTGTCATATCAGCTGTCTTGTGCATGGGACTTCAGGGATGCTAAGATACTGGGAAATGTCTTATTTGTGTCTGTTGCAGCTGGGCTATGTCTTTCCAGAAACATTTTATATGTTAGACTGAGAAAAGAAACCGTTTAATAGGTCTTCTTGATTCATTTGACATAGGTCATCCAAAAAAATAAGCTGACTCAGGAGCATGGTACAAAAGTGGAGGAAAAGAAGGTGACAACTGATGGTAAGGATACTCAGGAGCCAAAGCTCTTGGTGACATCCAGCCAGACTTTGGCAGTGCCCTGGGACTCTTTCCGGAGCTCTGAACCTCGTGGGCACCTCTGATCTCCTGTACCGCAAAGAAAAAAAACTGTATGGGTTCATCAGGATCCGTAAGGACAGTTTTACTCCATCACTCTTTGACAGACTTTAATTACATAGCTTAATAAAAAAATGCAGACAGTAAAAGAAATCAGAAAGAATTATCCCTTATAAGTGTAAAAATGTTAGTATATGTATTTGCAGCCCACATAAGCAGTCCATATATTATGCATGTTAATATGGATCTTTGAGTGATATTAAAAATAGCATTCTGATCATATGAAAATCCAGTTGCTATAGTAACTACATTTTTGCTGTAGAACAGCAAAGTAATAATGTGTAAAATGTGTAAATTATCAGTGTGTAGGAGCAACTGGTGCATCTTTGCTCTGCTATTCTACTTTAAAATGAATCTTTCTATGAATATACATATCTCATTCATGTATTCTCATGACACTCCTGTTGCTGGCTCGTCTCTTCAGTTGGCCACACTTGTAGTGCTTAAGTGAGACGTGACATTTCAGCCAAAAGAAAAAGGAGTGGGAGAAGAAGAGATAATGGACTCGATCCAAAGTAAAAAGGCTTATACTGATTTCAGTGGACTTTGCCTTGGGCCTTATGCAAACAAAGGTGATTTATGAGGGATAGCATAAAAAGGCAGAGTTCACTCATTTTTGCGTGCCTGTTACCACATTCTCCTGCAGAGATGCTGCACTTGACACTGGGGAGAGGCAGGATCAAGCACTAACATGTTGGAGATTCCCATAGTAGGCTGAGAATATCTTGGTGAACATGGAATCAATTTTCAGGAGCTTGTCTCCCTTCACCCCAGATTCCAAGGTTTTAGATTTACATGCATGTCAAATGTTTTTTTGCGATTGAAATTTCTTAGTGTAGATAAGATAAGCGTTACTAAAATTTAAGAGTGAGTGAAACACATGGGATGAAGTCCTGGCTTAGCTGAAATCAATAGCAAAACTCTCATTGACAGTATTCTACCTTTTCTGTTTAGTGTCACACTGAAGAGGGCAGTGACCTACTGGTCTGCAGGAGATTGTAACCCCCCAGAAAGCAACAGAGATATTTCTTTTTGACTCCACCGAAAGGAACGATGTTTGTAGCAGTGCTGGCTACAGATCAGATGTATTCCCAACCAGGGGGAATTATACAGTTAACCAGTAAATCATTTGGCTCACTCGCTTTAATTATACTAGGTGACTGTGATATTTTATTTATTGGGCTTTCTAGTTTTGGTCTAGTCTACGTTTTAAAACAAGTTGGTTGAATCTGAAGTCATTCCTAATTTTAAGGTTTCAAGGCACTGTGTTTTTCTTGTTGCAACTGCAGTGTGGATGTAATTATAATCTGCCTCATAACAGCACCTGCCTAAGTGGAACAGTTAGTTATTTACTGACACTCCAGGAGGGACTCCAGACTGAAGGAGATCAGCTGTGTCTCTGAGTTCATGGGTAGCCCAGTACTAAAACATGAGTCCAGATTTACTGTGTCTGAACTTCATGATACAGCCCACTCCCTGTTCTCTGTAACAAGGCAAAGGCTTTTTGTTCAAATGAGACAAAATCTGTTTTTGAAGCAAATACATATTCCAAAATAGAAAGTGATAGTTTAAAATCAGAGTTTATTTATTCTTAAGTCATTATGAAGAGCTTCTACCTTTCCCTTGGAACATTTGACAAGCAGAACTGCTGCTGCCTTAAATTCTGCTATAAAATTATATTATGGGACTCTGATACTGGTCCACCCAAGAGTGCTTGTATTGTAGCCTTTTGGAACAAAGCTTTTTATAAAGTCTTGCTCTGAAATATACATATGGAAACCAACAGACTTTACATCAGACTTGGTATGTGCAAAGTACTGCTGTTAATAGTTTTAGGTGACACCAAACTAGCATTTTTCCTGTTTCTTGTGTCATTGCTGCGGTATCAGCTCTATCATTCAATGTCAGAGTTTTGTATCTATACCACCAAATTGTGAAACAAGAATTTTGCTGGAGATTCCTTTTCTTTGTAGTTGAAAATTTCAACTTTTGGCATATATCAGAAATTGTTTAGTTGGAAATGATGCTTTGGTACTTCCATCTCTGCTCTTGCTCTATGGACTCAGCACTCACATGGACTCTCATGATGCACTGTAGAGGTAGCAAGAGCTATCTGAGTTGGCCCAGGCTCCAGAAAAAAAGTAGGACTCCCTCTGGATAATATACTGTAAAGCTTTATTTACTCCTACGTTAATCTTGCTCACGTATTTCTATACTGTCCTACAATATATGCCTGCTTTCTTATCTGTAGCATGGTGGAGGCAAATGTGGTAATAGAGATTCCAGCCCAAACAAAAGAGTGGCAGCATGAGGTGTCTGACTACAGTTCCTATAATGTGCTGCAGTGGCATTTCCAAAGAGAAAATCACTGGTTCCTTTTTTTGTAAAAAGCCTCAGGGTAGGGGATTTGTGTTCACCTGGAAAGCTTTTCCTTTGAAACTTGAGAACTCTAGGTGGAGATCCAGGGGTTTCTAAGCAAAGGAAAATCCGTTCTGCCTTGTTTTTTCAAACAAGAACCCCCCAAAAGAACAGCCTAAAGGAATTATTTTATGAGAAGTAATGCAAGCAAAATATGCATCAATAATCAACAAAATAAATATTTTATGAATTATTTGTGGTAGGAAGTAGTTAGGAAAGGTAAACTCTGCAAAATGGTGATCAAGTGCATTACTGTTCACATTCCCACATTATTGTCATCTCCTCAAATTCTTATTTTCTACTGACAATAAAGGATTAAGTAATACATTTCTTTGTGTTTTTTAAGCAGAATGGTAAAATGTATTCTGCTATATGTCTTCCTACACTTCCTTGATATTGAATTTACAGCCCTTATTAGCCAGTCACCTTTAACTTGATGAGTCATCTTGGTCAGAATTGAGTCATTTAAACCCTTCTCCTTCCAGCACTATGATCATTACTGATGGTTATGAAATAGGGCTCCTAATTAGGAGCTGGTGGTCAGGAATTCACTCACAAAATAATTTTACCAGGAAACAATTAATTGACCTTGAAGTTATGAAAGTATAAACTGGTTTCTTCAGAAAAGATTTCTTGGGTTCAGTCTGGGATTCCTGAGTAAAACAAAGACATAGTTAGCTACTCTTAAGTGATCTCCTTCCCTCCTGCAGTTATGTGCGTTTTGTATGAGGGATCACAATTTTGCTCAGTGGTTAGGGTATTCCTTGTCAATCCCTGGGCTATTGCAAGTACACAGCATTTCTCTTTTCTTCCCCTTTACCTTTTCTTCCTCAAAGCCACACAAACTGATTCTGAGCTATCATGGATTCATGCCAGCATGGGAATGATCTTTTTTTAATGGAGAAAATCTTTCTGAGATTGGAAGAACAGTCCTAACCTTTTGCTTTGATCCCAAGGTTCGACTGTCCGCATCAGCTTTGCAGGTGTGGGATACTTTATTTTTCAGCTGGGGAGTAGGCGGCTCCTGGATGCACCCATTTTGTTATAGAACCCTTCACCTTCATATGTAGCTTACATATGGTAGCTAAAGTTATGAGAAGCCATAGAAATCCGTAGGAATATTCAGGGAATAGTTCACAACTCAATGGAAGTAAAGACAACAGAGTCTAACATTCAATTTGCCAAATATTCTGGACAGAAGCCAGAAGTCCATTTACATATGAATATATAATTTATAATGTGGAAATGCTTCAAGTCCTTGCATGCAAATGCTTTGGATTTTTCTGAAAAAAAAAAAAAAA
>NW_009608647.1:0-1094 GCF_000690535.1 Cariama cristata
CGTGTTTTGAAGAATTAATGTAATGCTAGCTTTGCTGCACTCTAGCTCGTGAACTTCTTCATGAAAAGCAGTGCGTTGTCATTATCTGTAGGTCTTACCAGCGGTTGTGACCTGAAATCCTAGTGAATGAGAATGATTTCAGCTGTGCTTTCTGCCACCATAATGGTGTAGTCTGAGCTGAAATATCTTTTCTGCGAATGTAAAGAAATGTTCTCCAAGTTCTTGGACTAGTCCTGGGTGCTTGGTTTCTAGTGCCCTGTGCAGGGAAGGGGGAGAGAGAGGCAGGCCTCCCTGTTGTTGTCATGCAAGCTTCTGGGATTAGTGAGAACTTGTAGATGTTGGTATCTTCCAGATGCAACTGTTTTTATCTAGTGTGGTGGTCAGAAAAAGCAGCTATGCAGCCGTTGAGGTACCACACAGGAGTTTTTTCGTGAAGGGTTGGCCTCAGTAGAACTGTGACTGAAGCTCTGACAATGGGGAAGAAAATTAGACTGGAAGGAGAACTGGGTTCCTTAGGGAAACCACGGCTGAGCTTTCCACCTGGGTCATCATACCAGGCTTAATTGTTGATTGAGGAAACACAGTTGCTGAAGCTCCCCTGATGCTGTTTAAGTGACCCAAGTGGTTTGGGTGAAGGAAATAATCAAGGAGGAAGGGGGTGATCTGCTTTCCTCATGGGTGTGAAGGGTGGCAAGTGGCTGAATGTTGTTCTGACTCGGGAAGCAGATCTGGTGCCAAGATAAGACTGGCCTGAAAGTTGCCATCTGGCTGGCTTGCTGTGTTTGAGGACAGGAGGAGCTGACAACCCTGGTGGTTGTTCAGTTGTGATGAAAAGTCCTTAGACTTAGGCAGTTGGCAAAAGTCTCCCATATGTTTTTCTTTTTTTTTCCCCCTGTGGCCACTATTTTGTTTGGCTTGTGTGTAAATGCAAATGACAAATTCCAGCCCTGATGAGAGAATGACTGTTTTGTATGGACAGTGGCTGTTGATGTGGATTTTCTCCTTGACAGCTGATATTGGAGCCTGCTCAGTGCCTTTTGCACTGACTCTTCAGTCTTCTGTGGGTGTATTTTAAAGTTAGGTTCACATGGGCA
>NW_009608647.1:1125-17916 GCF_000690535.1 Cariama cristata
GGTTTGTGCGTGCTTTACTTAGTGTGAGAAAATACTATGCCTTTTCACTCAAAAGAGAATTGTTGTCTTGTGCATGGCATGAGATGCACATGCCATTGGTGATGGACACTTGTGCACATGGATCGAGAGGATGTTCTGCATGGAGATGAAGAATTCTGTCATCTTGGGTGGATGAGGCAGAATCAACCTGCAGAAAGGTTTTAAACCCATCTTTCTTCTTAATTTTGGAACTTGTCAAGGGAGAGAAGAAAGGAAGTTAAATTTATTGATACACCAAAAAAACTAAGAAGCACAACAGATTTCCTAGGACCTCAGTAAATCAATTCTATATAGCATACCCTCAACTGGCTTTGTAGCTGTGGCCATGTGAATGTGCCATTACTATCTTATAGTTCCTTTTGTATGTGCAGCTACACTTGTGCTTCCTTCTGGAGCTTTGCACTGTGTTCCTCTGGCTTCACAGAGGCAGTAATACAAACAAAATGTATTCCTGTTACTGGCCTTCCTTTCCTTCCTGACTTGTGAGAAGCAGTGGCACTAATATAGTTTATGATTCCATGCTGTCTATCCCAATTATGCAGTACTTCTGCTTCAGTCAGACCAAGGTGAAGCTTTCCAAATCCCTATTTTCCCTGCAGATGGCAGGAGACCATTGCTTGCTCTGTCCTTGGATCAAGATCAATAAGACCTGTCGGACAATTCAGCATTTTTTTTCCAACCTAGCTACAATGGCACCTTATATTGCTGATTTGCAGAATTCATTTCCCAGTTTGTTAGCTGGCAGTTCTTAGCACAGATACTATTTTAATTTAGATCTACATTCTGATAAGTGAGTGGCAATATATCTTGGATACCAGCTACTAACAACTAGGTTCTTTACCCCAATGTATCTCAGCTGCAAGAGCATCCTTAAAGCTGCTGGCAGAGGGTATGCTGGAGGGAAGTTGGTTGTATGACAGCCAGTTCATCTCTGGCGGCCACCTGAGTTGGTGTCTTGTTTACCACTTCATGTAGAGATAATAAAATAAGACATTGCTCTGCTGATTGAGGGAGATAACTAATTCCCTATGTCCAGCGAGCTCTGAAATTCTGCAACCTGGATCAAGAGACTCAGGGTTCAATTGACTTAAAAACCCTTGTAGTTGAAATGATGGGTCTTTCCCTTTTTATGCTTTCGAGAGAGGCTGTGTGACTTGTGGTATGCTTTACAGAAGGGAAGGAGTTACGGACTGAGGCAGAAATAGCTAGACTAGATGAACCCACAGGGCCAGTTTTGTGTTGATATTTTTGGGGACATGAGGAGACTGGTTCTGTAAGATGCTGGAGGGAGATCTCATAGATTCCCAAACAGTGGTAAGCTGCTGTGAAATTTCTCAGCTGTGTGGGGAGGAGCCACACATCTTCCACAGCCAGGCCAAGCTGGAGCAGAGTTTCACCCAGGCATTTGTAGCACATCTTGGATATGTACTGTGAAAGAATGAAAATATCAAGGAAATTGCTAGGTCTGTGATTCTTAATACACAGAGATATAAGTTTAGAAACCTGAAGCTTCATCTAGGAGGAGAATGAGAACTTAACGCCCTGGGGACTGCAACACTGTTCAGTCAAGCAGAGGAAAGAAGAAAATAACTGAGTGGGTGGGATTTTCCTTGAGATGTGGGGGAGGAAAAGACTGAGAGAGTCTGGCTGCTTCTACAGAGCAATCAGAGACTGCTTCACACACTTACCTGGTGGTTTTCATATACATTAGAAAGCTTAGTGGAAGTGTCCAAAGGCCACCAGATCTGTATGATTTGGGGGATGGAGGGAAATAAGAGGCATCTGAAGAGGAAGGTAGATGAGAGGGGAGTAAGGAGGCAGTGGCAGCTGAGGCACTGGTATGGCAGGCAGGAGGAGCACATCACTTGCATCCCCAGAAGAGGGGACTGTCTTTATAGACAGCTGCTGTGGTGAGCCTGGATCTGTTCATTTCGTACTCACTCCTTTATATAATCTGTGTTCTCAATGAGTAGATAGCGACTGTGTAGGCTCTGTGGCTTTTCTTCTGGCATATGTCCTGGGTTTTGTGGGCTGCGTCAATCCTTGCTGTTAGATTTTTATTTTTTTTTCACTTCAGTCCTGACAGTAAACTGTAATTTAGTGGATAGTGCTGCTGAAACTGAAATGCCTTATAAGGATACCAGTTTCCTGAATACCTAAAACAATAGCAGCAAAAAAAAGGATCTTACTTGCTTTGGGGTCCAAAAACTTTCAAAGATTTTTTTTTTCAATTTTTTTTTTTTTTTTTTTTAGGTTTGACTATAAATAGCCCTCTAGATCTGGGCAAAATCATTCTGAGAATAGTACATGGTATTTTGTGGGATTTGAAGGCTTGAAGTGGTACCTGATCGTTAGCACTCGTCATGAATAGCACGCAGGTTCCTAGCTGCTCTGTGAAACCCATGAGCCTGATGAAACCTATGGAGGCACGATGTGTTTTGTTCCATCTTGAACCTGCTAGTTTCAGGGGGTCATATAATGAAATGAGATTGTGACAGGTGGAGGTTGAGGATATGGTAAAGCCTAGCACGTTGTCAACAGCGATACCTTTTATAGCACCTCTCCTATGGATTAGACGTCTAGTGAGTTCTCTTGCATCTTACACCCCTCATGTGTTTCCACTTGCTAGATTTGTCCACAACAATGGAGAGATCTAACTTTTCTCTCTCCTTTTTTTTTTCCTTTTCCAGGGAAGCTGGCAAACATCAGGCTACAGAGCGCAGCAGTGCCGGACAGCCCTTTTCCACAAAGAGGAAGAAATTGCTGTGCTCAGGTCCTCACCTTTCATCAGTGATAGTGATGCAAGTTCCAGGAGTTTCTGTGATAATTTTCTCTATGATCTCTTCTTGCTGACGTTTGCCCCAGTGTTGGGCACAAAGAGGAAGGATGCTGAAGAATGGGTACCCCCTTTTTGGCATTCAGAACATGGGCACTTGTGTAAAGGTATGTGATGCTCTTTGGTTGGAGGGATGGAATATCTGTGGAGGCCAGCAAAGGGGATTTGCTGGGCTGGAAAGTCATGGCTATTGTTGGGGGGAAATACCTCATTTAAGCTTTCTGCATGCTGATGTCCATTGCTGCTGCTGTTGAGATGACTGATGAATAACTCCTCTTTTGTGCTTGCTAAAAAAAAAAAAAAAGGCAGCTTGAATGCACAATGTAGCTTCTCACTAACTGAATGGTGACATGGCGAGCTATATTGTATGCATTAGTGTATGCCAAATTGTTTGTCTAATTGTCACACATGTTCCTTGCTGCTGCTCTTGTTCCATCTGTCAGCTATGTGTTATCAATCAAACAGCATGTTGTTCTGGCGTGGTCTTTTTACTACATGTTTGTTTAGCAGTCCCCTCAGTGAGAAATTTATTCTAGATTGGTGTCTCTAAAAATTGCTATAATCTTAATAGTGTACAAAAGCAAGGTTTCAGCTTGTGTGTTAATCAGTGAGAGTTTCAGTGGAGAGGCTCCACTTTGCAGAATTGAGTAGGAAGATACAGGTGGACTGTTTTCCAGTTGCATTCATACTTTGCTTAGTAGAGTTACAGGGCAAAAAATGGATTCAGCTCTGCCCCAGAAGAATTTTGTTTGCTCTGAACAAATGGGGATGGTCTTGTCTGCAACCCTCTTATTCTATAGCTTTTTCTTCTAAGATTGCTGGTTGAGGGTCAGTTTCCCTCCAGTTTGGTGGTGGCTCTGTGATGTGCTTTCATGGCAGACTAGAAGTTAACTTTGTGACGTGCAGAAGCAAGTAGGTGTGAGAGTTTGGATGAGTGGCTTTTGGCTGCTGCTGTCAAAGTTGGTGATCCTGCAAAAATTAACTCCTTCTTGCAGTACCCAGAGCCCGCTCTCACTGTTTTCTGAGGATAATATGTTGTCCTTATAGATCCCTAAATCTCGGTGGGAATCTCTGATGGAGGGAGAACTGTGCCTTGTAGCATGCTGTGCTGTTTGCATATTTCACAGTCGTAGGGAACAATGCTTTAAGGATGTCAATGAAGAGGAAGATAGATAATCGATAGGTATTTGTCTGAGGAATCCTAGATTAAATTTAGGTCAATCTGTGTGAGGAAGAGTCGTTGGATTGGACTTGGCCTATTTTGTGTTCTAGATGCAGCTGTGATCCTCGGCTGTGTGTCTCACCGAAGGGACCTGATGTTTTACATTATTGGTAAGTGAAGGAAAGGCTGCCATTGTATTTGTTGACCTCTTCATAGGCTTTAGAAGGGTTTCTTGAAAGCCTCTGCTTTCATGTTAGTTCGGAGTCTACCTAACAAACATGAAGTTACTGTCACCCTGCGCTGTGCCCTCCACCTGGCAGGCTTGCCTCTCCACCATTCTTCTTGTTCCTAAAGTCCTTCCATTGACGTCATTCCTAAGCCATCCCCTTATTTTTTCTTTTGAGAACTAGTGCAGGGTTGTTGCCTCCGTGATGCTTCTTAATCCAGCCTTAATGTGATGTGCAGGGGTTGTGTGGTTATATGACTGTTTCCCTTAAAGAAATCTCTGTAGTTCTAATTTGCAATTCAAAGGGAATTCCATGCTTCTGTTGGGATGTCTGCTAGCCATACCTGAGACTCTGTACCGCCTTTACCTATTTCCTCTGTTTGCAGTCATTTGCAAAGTTTTAAGGGACTTACTATTCTCTAACCTTACTTGTAGCGTAACCCAAACCATAAATGTTCACAATAGCTTCTGCCTTAAACACCTAATCTGCAGTTGAGTAGAATGTCATTAATGAAAGGCATCTTGGGCTGATCTAGAGGGGATTTTTGTGCCTGACTCAGCCATGCTGCTGCAACCACCCTCTGTTCTCTCCTTGCTGCAGGTGGGATCACGGTATCTGTGGTAGCTTTCTTCTTCACCATTAAGTTCCTGTTTGAGCTTGCCGCACGTATAGTCAGCTTCCTTCAGCATGAGGACCGGGAACGCCGAGGGGAGAGAACTATTTATGACTACGTGCGAGGCAACTACTTGGATCCCCGGTCCTGCAAAATCTCATGGGATTGGAAGGACCCCTATGAGGTGGGCCATAGCATGGCCTTCCGAGTGCATGTAAGGGAATATTTCTATTTCCATGCAGCTTTGGGGGCAGGAACTGAGGTCTGTGTTAGGGTTGGGCTCTTCAAATGGTTTTTGTTGGGGCCAAGCTGGAGGTAACTTAGGAGTAGGGAAGCTATCTGTTTGTCTTCTGCCCCCTGTAACTGCGTTGCAGAACTCTGTAAGTGCATGTCTGAGGTTTGCACTGCTTAAAATCTTATCTCCCTCTCTTTAGAATCCTCTGAAGAGCCGGAGGAGACCAGGCTTATCCTATCTACTGCTTCCTTTACTGGGAAGTGAGTGGGCTGAGCCTTGCCTTCAACAGACTTGGTGCTATCTTTTGGTTGTGTATCTGAAGTTGGGAGCGTGGGAGTGGGCATTTTGCCAACCCAAGAGCTGTAAAGCTTCATGGCTGCTCCCTGTTCCTCCAAAATTGAGTGTTATTCTGTCTGACCTGGAAAAGCCTGCCGAGGACTCTTGTTTCCCTCCGATCCCAAAAAGCCAAGTCTAGGGGAATGGGACAAGTATGCAAATAAGATGGATGAGGGGCCTGAACACTGGGAGTTTGGAGCTACATGGAGAAAGTTTGAACAGGTTTTGCTGTGCTCATGTGCCCACATTTCTGCCCCACCTTCCCCACCCAGAAGGGTGTCAAAATAAGAAGAAAGCTTCAGCTAGGTTGCCATACCCATCCCTCTCGGGAAGGTGAGGAAAACCCTTCTGCCTGAGGGTGAATGCGGAGTTCTGACTCCAGGGCAGGCAGTGAAAAAGAGCTGAGGGGAAAGGGGCTTGTTCTGTTCCTGCTGTTTAAATTTATTCCCTTCATCTTACTGACTCTCACTCATGGCAGCTCCAGCAATGTGCCCTTCCACTTCATCCTTGTCTCCCATTTGCTTAGCCCTTTATTCATCAACAGTAGCTTTTGCATGCACTCATTTCTATCCCTGACAGCCAAGATACATACTACCTCAGGCCCCACACCCTTCCTTATTTAGAAACAGGGAATAATAGTAACCTTTTGCTGACTGCAGGCTGATTGCAGATGGCAGGCAGGATCTGGCCCACAGGCTGCGGGCTGTTGAAGAGCCATGCACATAGGGTTTCAGGGTGTAATTCTTTCCTTATAAGGAAGTACTGGTCGAGGTATATTACCTTCTGAAATTGTCCGGCAGATCACTTCTGTGACTGAGCTGCCTGTGATTTTATCTAACACATTGTTTTCATGCTGATGCTTCTTATCAGTACAGACTGGGTCAGCTCCTTAAGTCAGCATCTTCTCCACATTGTTTTCTGTGACAAATTGGTGAGAGCTTTTCCAGAGCTTAGCTGTACAAACAGACAAGATCTGCTTGTTTCTCTGAAAGGATGTGGCTTTGCTTTTTTTCCTTTCGGTAGTGAGTTCTCTTGGTTTCTGCTCTGATATTGTCGTAACATTGCAGAGAAGAAATGCCTAGAGGCATGTTCTTTTCTGGGCACTCATTTGAACCCCAGCACAAAAGAGAATGAGGCTGTTCCACGGCCACTTGTGCTCCGTTCACCTCAGAGAACACAGCCTATGCGACAGAGCTGGCTGTTAATTTTTTTTCCTTTGCTGAGCTGGGGTTCTTCCCCTCATTTCCCCAAGGCAACTTGCTTTCTCTTCGTCTGTGCACTGCATATTTTTGCTGACCTGGACTTCTCCATTTCCCATGCAGTTATTCTATAAAAATGGGCAACCCTTCCCTGCTCACCGGCCTGTGGGGCTCCGAGTTCACATCTGCCATGTGGAGCTAGCAATTGATATTCCTGTAACCCAGGAAGTTCTTCAGGAGCCTAATTCCAATGTGGTGAAAGTGGCCTTCACTGTGCGCAGGGCTGGGAGATATGAGATCACTGTAAAACTCGGTGGCTTGAATGTGGCCTACAGCCCCTACTACAAGGTGTTCCAGCCAGGTAAGGTCTAAGTGGCCCTCTAATGATTCAAAGTAGATTTGGAGGTATTGGTGGCATTTAGGTAAATGTGTTTCCAGCTAAAATAGGTAGGTGACAAGGAAAGGGTTACCCTTTACCATTTCCTTCTTGCCATGTGTAGATCTCAGCAATAGACCCATGGCTAAAACATACTTGTGACTACCAGTACATGGCAAAATAGCAACTATCTTACAGAATAAGTCACTAGTGTTGCTAAAACTCCCTAACCACTTGTGTCATTTTCTCTGTTTTGTAGTAACTTCTTCATGATCCATCTAGTAGTCAGAGAGTGCCTTTTGTGAAAGTGCTGAGTTATTTGTGTCTGAATTGGAAATGCTGTCATGATTTGACTCTTCCTCTTTTGAATAACCTACTCTATTCCTTTAAGCTCCTGGAGCAGTTGATACCTTTGATTATATACTTATTTAAAAACATTTCCTTTTTATCCTTTTTAAATTTGTTTCCTTTACTTTTGTTTTTTGACCCCAATTGGCATTTTTTATATTTCACATATGTGTTCATTGAAAGTACCTCTATTCTGTTGCATTGTGAATAGATACAAAGCTTGCTAAGATACCCTTTCAGAAAGAGGAAGCTCAGATTTAATTCAGATACCCTCCAGGCTAAAATTTGTTTGGTAAGCTGAATTTGCAGGTTTCCTTGGATGTCAGCTGGCTTGTACTTTGTATGTGCAGTGGGAGCAAGTTCTTGAGCTGAAGGTTAGAATCGTGGAAAAAGCATTCTTTAGAGGGCTAGTAACTCAGTTTGCTTTATCAGTACCAAGTTTCTGACCCAAGGCAAATCCAGTGCACCGCACCATGTATTTCAGTGCACAGATACTTTAGTTTTTGAATGTAGGGGCACAAAATGTGTTTGGATTTGATCCATTTTCAAGGGCATTGTGCCTCTAGTTGCTTTTCCTTTGCAATTTGTAGCTTCACCTTGGAATTTGTTTGACTCTAAACTGTTGTTGTCTGCTTCAGGGATGGTGGTTCCCTCCAAAACCAAAATTGTCTGCCATTTCTCCACTCTGGTGCTGACCTGTGGGCAGCAGCACACTCTGCAGATAGTTCCCAGAGATGAGTATGACAATCCCACCAGCAATTCTGTGTCCCTGATAGATGAGCACAATTACAGTCTCTCCATCCATGAGGTGAGTGAACCTCATCCCTTGCTGCTTAACTTCAGGTGAGCTAGAAAGCCCCCTTTATTAATTTATTTTCTGTGTAGCTGGGTCCTCAAGAAGAAGAGAGCTCTGACGTTGTGTTTGAGAAGTCTGTGGTGTCCAATCGGCAGACTTGTGAAGTGTTCTTCCGACTCACCTTGCACTGTAGGGGATGTTTCCATGCCTGCATCTCCTACCAGAACCAGCCCATAAGCAATGGTGATTTTGACATCATTGTTCTAAGTGGTGAGTCAAGACCTACTCAGTATTTATTCTCCAGGTGAAAGCATCCTCTCACAGGATGCTTTGCACATTTGTAGCAGAGCTAAATGTGGCTTTCCTGCAGGCTAGCCATGCTTAATTGCTCAAGGAATGCCTAATAATTTAAAAATGCTAAGGTAAATGAATTTGCTGCTGACAAGGAAGATCTCTGAAGGCTGATACTCTGTTCCATCAGCAGATAGAAGCATGTGCGTTTTTCCCCCTCTCTCAGGAGGTCTACCTCTGAAATTAGGCAGTTTTTATTGCTTGCTAGTACTTGGCATCTGAGCCATACTGGAAGTGGGCCAGTCATGTATTGTATGTTAAGCTATATGGATAGAGAACAGTGCATGTAACCTATGTGCTTTTTTACAATTGTGTAATTCCTGGTTTCTTCAGGAGTGAGCCAGTCTGCAGTGTGGCTGTCAAGTGGCTACGCATTCAGGCTGATGCTTGGAGAGAGAGGTTCTGTATGCCTTTTTCCTTTTTTCTTCAACCATTCACTGTCTGAAGCCAGGTCAGACAAACTGCTGTCTTGAAGTTTTTTCATCACACTCTTGGGTTCTTTTTATCAGAGTTGCACTTGATCAGATTTTCCTTTGGATGTGTAGCCTTTTCTTTAAAATTATAGTAACTGATTTGGTGGTGATCTGTGGATTCTTTACTTTTTGATTCTGGTATTCATTAATTTACGCAACTCTTTTGTATCTATTTCCCTCAGAGAATGAAAAGAACATTGTAGAACGCAATGTGTCCACCTCAGGTGTCAGTATTTACTTTGAAGCCTACCTTTATGATGCTCCTAGTTATACCAACACTCAGTGGCAACTTCCACCAACGCATCTGAGCTCCTCCCAGCGCCGTCCTTCTACTGCAACTGAGGATGAAGACGAAGATTCTCCCTCTGACAGCCTAACCCCTGAGAAAGTGAAAAAACCTAAAAAAGTGTACTGCTATGTGTCACCTAAGGTAGATTTCACAAAGTCACCACTCTTGAGTACATGTTTAAAGTACACTGCAACTGAAGAGCTTCCTTGTGCCCTATATCTTAGCTCCAGATTTAGGTGCCTCAGATTTGGTTTAAAAAGGTTTGCCTAAGGCTAGACAGCAAACGTGGAGCTAATGACTGAGAATAACATTAAAATAATCCTTGAAGTTTTAGGACTCCATGAGTCTTTCTAGATCTGATCCAAAGCCTACTGGGAATTTTCTCACTGATTGTTCAATAGATATTCTGTTTGCCTTTCATTTTCTCTGGTCAGGTCAGACCTGCAATTCCCTTTCTCAGTTTCCATTATCTGTAGATCGAAACTTAGAGGGAAACATTTCTCAGATTTTATGTCTTTGTCCTGTTTCCTGAATGTTGCGGGGCGGGGGTGGAAATGGTCAGAGAACAAAGGGTAAATGTGTAAGTAGAAGAAACAGGATTCAGGCAAGTCAAGAGAAACCAAGGATTCTCTTATAGTAACAATATGTTAACAGAAATGATTGCCCCTTATTATTGTTTATGAGCATTCAGGGAAACTAGAAAGAAAATTCCAGTAAATCTACTAATAAATCTAAATTCACTTTGTTAATCTATCGATCTGAATGCATTCTGAAAAATGCGGTGATAAATATCAAAGTGAAAGACTAATCCAGGAGTTCCTTTCCTGATAAAGAGAGAAAAAGGGCTGTGAAATGGTTATAGGATGGAGGGTGTTACTAGAGATTTCTAAATCTCTGTTGCATGCTGCTCTAAGAACTGACTTTGAGAATGAGTGCTGGGTCCTTATGAGCTTGGCATCGTTTCATCCTTGGAGTATTGTTCTGGACTTCTGTACTCTTTCCTATTGCATTACCTGGTAAAGGAGATTACCAGAAGCAGGTACTGTTGCACACTCTCTTTAGGTGCCAAAGTTGTTAATGTGATTTTGATGCTTCCATAATTGTATCCATGGATATCTGTATATATACCTAGAGCATCTGTCCTGTGCAGTAGAGAAGTGTTATTATGCTGTTATTTTTTTACGGGGTTGCTGTTCATATTTGCTTTGTTTCTGGAGAAATGCTGCTTGTCATTTTTCCCAGTCATTGCAGCTAGAACAGGATTGTGCAGGAAATCGTTTTGTGTTTCGTCTAAAGATGCTAGAATTTCATCTTAGCTTGGTCTCCAGAAGGCAATAGTTCCACAGTTAGTAGTTATTTGTTCTGGCAGAAATACACTGAGAATAAATTTCTGCAAATCTCCTGGATTTAGCAATTGCAAGTGCTGTTTAAAAGTTGTTTGAGATGGTTGTGAAATTTAGGTAGTAGTAGCAATAGCTCCGTTAGTGTGACTTTTTCCAAAAACTCTTTGTCAGTGCATTGCAATCTTGTCCTCAGTTCAGCCTCTCAAGTGTACTTAACATTACCTTCTAATTAGACAGGTGATACTCTACTGAACACAATGGCTTACTGCTGTAAAATCTGTGTCATGCTGGGGTCCCACATGCATTGTAAATGCGCACAGTAAAGTCTTAGTGACAAGTTGCTTACAGTTCTGTACAGCTTTAAAGGTTTTCATGTATTGTGCCAGAAGAAGATGTCACCAAATGTTGCAGAAACCTGTCCCTGGGGTTGTAGGGAGGTCTGGCCTTATGAATCTGTCCTGTGCCTCATGTGTTTCAGGGACAACCCTTAACAGATGTGTGATCTTTAACATTTTCTTTTCCTTGTGGTTACTCAGCAATTCTCAGTGAAAGAATTTTACCTGAAGATCATTCCATGGCGCCTTTTCACCTTTAGAGTATGTCCTGGCACAAAGGTGAGCCTCTTTTCGTGTAGTTGTCACTGCACCTCCATGTTGTTAGCTTGTAGTCCTTGTGAATAACAGTCTGATTTTTCCTTTTGGAGAGAAGGGCTTCCACCCACAGAGCAACCTTTTGTTGTGTAAAATTCAACTCTGGAATTCCCTCTCATTCATGTGCCTAAATTCTGCTAATATTTATGAATAGGAGCCAGTTGTATCACTCCTTCCTGCCTTTTGTCCTATTGCTAGGCAAAAATCTTGATTCTTTCTGCGTTTCTCTTGTTTATTTTCCTCATAATTTTGCCAAAATGCTGTGATTGTGTCCACTGAAGCCCCTAGGCTAGGGTGTGAAGTTTGAAACAGCCTCTTGACTGAAGTCTGGATACTGGAAATGGTGTTCCTGTTAACTGCATCTGCATTGGGTGAGCAGAGAAAGTCTTAGAGTGCAGGTGGTGTTGCTCTGTCTACTGAACATACTGTGCCTTCTGTATGATGGGTTTACCCTTTCTTGCATCTTTTTGCTGCTAGTTTTCATACCTTGGTCCTGACCCTGTGCACAAATTACTGACACTGGTGGTGGATGATGGGATCCAACCCCCTGTGGAGCTCAGCTGCAAGGAGAGAAACATCTTGGCAGCCACTTTCATTCGCTCTCTGCATAAAAACATAGGTAAAGGGGCAGTGAGGTGGGTACAGTAGTCAGGAAGTTAGCACTTGAGTCTGCTAGTTTTTCCTGGGGAGTGAAGATTGCTAGCACTGAATGACCTCTGATGAGAGCTCTGATTCCTGGAGTCTTATATTCTGTTCCTGTTGATGCTTCCAGTGAATGTATTTCGTCATGCCAGCTGTTCCTTTTCAGTTGGGCTTTTCTGTCAGGCTCTTTGAAAGCACATCCACGAGTATCTGAATGTCAGCAAGACTAACTGCAAACTGCCTTTAGAGTTCTGTCTCTAAACCTTGCTGTAATAAACTCATCCTTGGGCTGTGAAGCTGGTCTGTGCAGTTAGTCTTAGGAATGCCTTCTAGATGTTCGAGGTGCTGACAGCTCAAGCCTGACCCAAATTATCACTGTACTTAGGAGGCTCGGAGACCTTCCAGGACAAAGTGAACTTCTTTCAGCGAGAGCTACGTCAGGTGCATATGAAAAGACCTCATTCAAAGGTCACGCTGAAAGTCAGCCGTCACTGCCTGCTGGAGTCGGTGAGTGCATAGGTCACTTCACTTAAGCCTCATGCTTCCTCCATCCTTTTTCTTCTGCTCAGTGCCTAAAGAAATCCAAACTGGCATTTGCTAGGGCAACCACGCTAAAAATTATTAGTCCTTCTATTTCAAGGCAGATGCCAGTAGACAGCTTGAGACAAGGAGAAAAAAAAAAAAAAAAAGAAGAGGTAGCTCCTCTGTGTTCAGGTTTGGTATTGTGTGGGATGTGGTGTTCCTTCTTATCTACAGCTGGTAAGATCAGATCAGTTTCTTAAGTAATTACAAAACTTCAGCTCTGATAAATTTTTAAGGAACTTGTTGCAGAATAAATCAAGACCTGAGAGGTGTCTAGGGTAAATGCATGCATACCCTGTAAAAGCTAGAAATCTACTACTGTTATTTTGTCCCCACTTTACATTGGAACCTGAGGCCCAGAGTGAGACTATCTACCTGGACCAGATTTGGGAGCAGAACCTAGAGCTCCTGAGTCTTTATCTACTGTTTTTCTGGTACAGAGCCATTCAGTGAGATCAGCTGTCAAGTCAGATGTTACTGTACTGCATGCATGAAACACTTCCATTGACAGGCTTCTAGTAGTGATTCAGTGTGATTGTAAAATATTCTGTAGAGCCCTTGAGTTAAGTCTTCACCAGTGCTGACCTGAACTGATGTGTTTCCAAAAGTGAACTTAAGGAAGAGTCGGTCATATAATACAGTTCTTAACTGACATGCTAAATGCTGTGTACACAGGGCAGGCAATTATCTTGACTTATTGTTTCCATATGTGTCTCACAACAGTAATGTTGTAAAGATGGAAAGGAACATTTTTGGGGAAAGCAGGAGTGGCTGGGATTTCCCTTCATTTACATTCAGTAAATCCATGTTTTGGAATATTTTTCTGCACGTATGAGCTTGCAGTGTTTATGAGATTGTTTCAGTTAATAGCTTGCTACAAAATCACTTCACTTTTAAACAGTATTTCCGTGATTGTTTTTTCCCTGCTATTTTGGAAATTCCTGCACTGTCGTGAGCACTGATGTTACAGCCTAGTAAGATAAATTAAGTGCCATAATAATAATAATAAATGTAAGCTTTAGTGTCCAAGGTTGACAGGCCTAATGAATGTGACCAGTGTGTTTAGCCCAGAGGCATGACTAGCATGATGCTCTAACCTGTTTGAAGATCAGCTAAGCCACAGCTACCTCTATGACTGAGGACTGCTGTTGTGTAGCTTTTTTAAATTTTCTTTAATTGGAATCCAGAATCAGGACACAGGAAGTTCTAGGCACTTCAGATATTTTGTTACTTCTTTGCATCGTGACTTGCTTTAAGTACGAACTCGGTGAACCATTCAAGCTATTTTCTAATGCTCTCTGAAATGTTCCCATTTTAAATCTAACTCGTGGGCTGAGAGTGCTTTACAGAAATTGCTTCTTCCCACAGGCATTTTAGTACTTTAAACAATACTGTACTGCAGCCTTGAGAGAGATACATCTGTGCCGTGCTAAGACCTCACACTGGTTTTAAGATGAGCTGTATTTATGTGGATAATGTGTCCCAAAATAGAAAATGAGGAATTGGCTTCGGACAAATAGAATTACACCTTAGGAGTTCCTAATTCTCAGCTTCTATACTTCAGAGTACTAGACTGTTTCTTTTTTTTTGTGTGTTGCTTAAATTGCCCATCCACATGTGCAGGATTGTGTATTGGTTATGGGGTGCCAAGTAGTTGTGGCTGCTGCTATTTTCTTTTCTCTTTTTGTTTTTTTTTTTCAGTCTTTTAAAGCAACACGAAATTTTTCTGTTTCTGACTGGAGCAAAAACTTTGAAGTCATTTTTCAAGATGAAGAAGGTGAGTTATCCTGTGAATGTATTTGAGAAAGAAGCGAAAGGAATGATGGTGAAGCAGTTTTACTCTGAAATTCTGGTTTCTTGCAGTATGTCTATCCTTTGTGGCTTTCCAGCCCTTTCATTCTCTCACAGATGTTAGTGAATTATCTTGCTGGTGCTATTCTATCCCTACTTTACGTAGGGACCTGAGGCCCAAGTGAAAAATTTTAGGACTAGGTTTGGGAGCAGAACCTAGTCTACTGCTTTCTTGCTATGGAGCTGTTCCCTGCGATGAGTGCTCATGTCAGGTAATACTGAGCAGCATGCATGAAATTCTTGAGTTGATGACCCATAGATGACCAAACTTGTTTTATCTTGTAGCTCTGGACTGGGGAGGTCCACGCAGAGAGTGGTTTGAGCTCATCTGTAAGGCGTTATTTGATACCACCAGTCAACTCTTTACCCGCTTTAGTGATAACAACCAGGCCTTGGTGAGTCTGCAGTTTCTATGCTGAATGCACAGAAATGTGTGCCTTGATGTGCTGATGGTTAAATAATGCTGCTACTATTGTAGTATGCAACCTTACCCATTCTTTAGCTTGCCTGCACAGTTGCTTCCAGTGCCTTTTTCAAAGCTTTGCTTAATGATCTTAACCCATTGAAGTGTCAAAGAACTGACTGAATGAACAGCAGAGGGTGGCCGGTCAGCAGGGAAGGCTGCATTTCTGGGCAAGAGGAGGTGGCATCAGAGCGTCTAGAGGTTTTGTTGGGTCTGAATGTTTCAAAATCGATTTCTACTCTCGTACAGCTTCTGGCCTGTGCATGTGAAACATTTTGTATTCTTCCTAGGCAGGCTCAGGTATTTTATTTCTATTGTGTGGCTTTGAGGATGTTACACTAAAGCTCCTGGGGCAGCCTGAGAGATGCAGTGACTTGAACTGGTCCTGTACTTGCGGTTTGTGCTAGTCTTGTCTGGTACTTGGGTATTTTATCTTGCTTCCTCTTTGCAGGTGCATCCAAATCCAGGGCGTCCCACATATTTACGACTCAAAGTGTATGAATTTGCAGGACGACTAGTAGGAAAGTGTCTTTACGAATCATCTCTGGGAGGTGCTTACAAACAACTGGTTCGAGCTCGCTTCACCCGATCCTTCCTGGCTCAGATCATAGGACTCCGTATGCATTACAAGGTAAAGCTTCCCAGCCTTGTCTAAAGCCTGTACTCGTCTGGGAAGAGGTTGAATGTTGGTGTAGTAGAAGCAGATCCAGAGTCCTGGTTAACAATGTATGGTGGTTTTTTTTTTTTTTTTTTATTCTTCCCTCCATGTCGTTGCTTTCCTTTTCTTTCACATAGTATTTTGAAACGGATGACCCAGAATTCTACAAATCCAAAGTTTGTTTCATACTGAACAATGATGTGAGTGAGATGGATCTGGTCTTTGCTGAAGAGAAGTATAGCAAAACAGGACAGCTGGAGAAGGTGAGGGAGGCAGTTCCTGAAGGTGGGACAGTTTTTACTCCTTCTGCCTGTAGCAGGGGAGGCAGAGAACTCTGCTATGTGTCCCAGAAAATCGAGCTTACTGTGGGCAGTAGCTCCTCGCTTGGGTTTGTTCTGGTTGGGAGTTCAGGTTTGGGGAGTGCTGCTGGTCACACTCGCATCAAGTGTTCTCCTGTTTTCAGGTGGTGGAACTGATGACAGGAGGGGCTCAAGTACCAGTGACCAACGAAAACAAAATCTTGTATTTAAATCTGCTTGCACAATACAGGCTGGCAAATCAGGTTAGAGAGGAGGTGGATCACTTCCTGAAAGGTAACACGCTGTCTGCTCCCTGCTCCTTTCTGCCTTTATGTCCCAGGCGATAGCACTTGCTGCTCTTCTCCCATCTTCTCTTCCAGGTCTTAACGAGTTAGTTCCTGAGAACCTCCTGGCTATTTTTGATGAGAATGAGCTTGAGGTAATTGCTGCCTCCCTAAGCATCTCTACCCTTACTTCCCCTCCTCTCTGACAAATGAAACGCTTTCTGAATCTGGCATTAAGCCAAAATATTTCTTCTCTAAGCATTTTAAACTTTTGTAATTTGCACAGTAGCTGTTGCCTTGTTTCCTGGACTCCTGACTTTCTGACTGCAGTCTCTTGCCTTTCAGTTGCTTATGTGCGGTACTGGAGATATCAGTGTCTGCGACTTCAAGGCACATGCTGTAGTGGTAGGAGGATCTTGGCATTTCCGTGAGAAGGTAAGTGAAAGGGTTTCCTCCCTCCTGGTTGCTGAAACCAGTTATTCCAACTACAGCAGAAGACTTAAACTGGGCACAGATTTCTTGATTGGAATTAGGCTTCTAGAAGGACAAACTGGAAGATTCAGGAGTCAGGAGTAGGACTGCAGGCATTATGAAATAATGTTTCCCTCTAGAGAGATCCTTCATCCTGGCTGACTAGAGGTCATGCTTAATCAGTTACCAGCAGGTAAAAATTAGCAGCAGTGGTCTTTTTAAGAAAATCCAACAAAGCACTAATTAAGAACAGTTCAGCAGGGAATCA
>NW_009608647.1:17947-25803 GCF_000690535.1 Cariama cristata
ATTGACGGGAATTATTGCTACTGAAGATGTTCATGATGATATACTTATCTCTAAGGGATGCTTGAAGATCGTGATTTCAGCCCACATGGAGTGTTTGGAATTCAATGCTGTGGTAAAGACTACTGATGTGTAGTAGCCTAAATTTGTACCCTGTAATTGTTCCCATCCCTCCCTGCCTTTCCCACTTGGAGGAGTTACAGGAATGGTAGCAGCTTCATTTAGAAAAATAATAGAAGCTGCCAGAACACCCAAGATGAAAAGAGATTGGGAGTACAAGCCTCTAGCTGTAAACACTGGGATGGTTCTGTCTTCCTGCAGAAGTACCAGAGGATGTGAAAAAGCACGTGTGAAAAAGATTAGTATAGTGCAAGAAGCAAATGAGCTTCTGCATTGTAAACCTACCTCATTGCCTATGCAGGTATTTCTAAAAATAATATCTCTATGGAGAGAGCAGAAGCCTTTCTGCTTTAAGGGAAAGGACTGGTGGGAGGTAGTAGCGTGGGACATCTAACTGATAAGAAGAAACTGTATAATACTTGCCTCTGTGTGTCACTCTGGTAAAACAAAAAAATTCTGACTTCTAGTAGAGCACTTGCTTGCAAGGGCAGTTGACTGATCTTCTTGCAACTTGCTTGTATGCCTATTTGATTTACTTGGCTGACCTGGCTTTACCTTTCCTGTTTCCTAACAGGTCATGAGGTGGTTTTGGACCGTGGTGTCCAGCTTCACACAGGAAGAGCTGGCCAGGCTCTTGCAGTTCACAACTGGTTCCTCCCAGCTGCCCCCAGGAGGGTTTGCTGCACTCTGTCCATCTTTCCAGATCATTGCGGCTCCAACTCACAGTACTTTGCCGACAGCCCACACTTGGCAAGTATCCTGGGGTGGTAGGACTTTCTGCATTGTGCTTTTGGGAATGACACCAGCTAGTTGTGGTGGGCAAGCCGTGTATTACATGTAATGTGTGTGATGCTCGTGTCAGCCCATCTAAAAGGAGCTGACAGGGATGGTCCCCTCTCAGATCTAGTCTGAATGGAGTTTTTCTTTTGTTTTACAGTTTTAACCAGCTGTGCCTCCCTACTTATGACTCCTATGAAGAAGTGCACAAGATGCTGCAGCTAGCTATCAGTGAGGGTTGTGAGGGCTTTGGCATGCTGTGATTTCCCCTTTCCAGGAGACCTCTTAGCCTCCTGGCTCTTCGTGGCAAGACCCAGGTTCAATCCTCTGCTTGCTCTCCTTCCCCTCACATGGGCAATGGAGGCAGAGCAAAGACTTCATGTAAAGGAATTTGTCATCCAGAAGATGTCACGTGGCCTTTCCATATCCCAAATACGTCATCAAGAGCTCATCTTTTCCCTTTCCGTCATTCTCCCTTTGGTTCAATGTGAAACAGCAAAAGGACTGTGGTGCATTCATCAAGGAAATACTGCACTTGATTTCCCTGCACCCTGTACACCCGTCCTTCTGTGAGAAGATGAAGTTCATAAGCAGAAGTTATAGTGAGGTACAGGAGATCTTCTGAGCTGTCTTTATCATAGCACTCTGGGAGGAAGAGGGAAGACCAGCATGGAACTCTGCTGGAAACCTGGCTCACGGGAAGCCTTAGTAACTTTCCATGTCTTGCCTCAGCTTCCCCAGTGATGCTCTCCGATAGCTCATCTAACTCCATGACTCATGAAGAGTAGAGGGTTGTCCATCCTTTCAGCACCTAACCCAGAAGGGTTGCTGGTTCTCCATGTCCATCTTGCTGTGGATGCTGCTGTTGCCTGTGCCACAGAAAAATGGGCAGTATCCACTGGAGAGAGTAACCCAAAGGGGAGAACAATCTCATCGGAGCACACGTGCTGGCCCTGACAGTGATCCTGTACTACCTCCGCCAGGGTCCAGCAGCAGAAGCGTCCTTCTCCAGCAGTGGCTGGTAATGAGCCTCTGCAAAAGAACTGGAAGAGGAGTTTCTCCTCCATTGAATGTTTCTGACAGTTGATGTTGCACAGGAAGCTGTTCCAATGCCCTTGCCTTCTTTTCCCTTCCTCAGGAGAGAGAGTATGGGCATGAGTGTGGTCCCTCAATGCTGAGCACCAATGCCTATCCCGCATTCACCTTCAGGGTATGTATGTTATGTAGTAACAGTGACAGGCCAGTAAGCAGCTACAGTGTGCACTGGACTTGTGTTTGTTGTTGGGGTGATGGTACTGGGCAGAACGTGGTACCTCCACCCCAGCATCCCACAGGGTCTTGGTTTCTACCTCTATCATGCAGCAGCCTGATGCTTCTCTTTCTCTACTGCATTTCAGGCAGAGTTTCCAGAGGGGTGCTGGTGCCTGGAGAGCAGCTGGCCTTCTGTCCTCCCAATCTTCCAACCCTCTTTCTTTGCCTCTCCTTTCCTTCTGTTCAATTCAGTGCTACTGGCTTTCCAGCACAAAATGTTAACTAGAACTTCTCTCAAGTGATGACTCAACAGCCTGCACTCACTCTTGTCTGGCTTGTGGAGAGAGGAGTGGGCAGCCCAGCATGAAAAGTAAGCTTATGATTGGGGTGTGTTATTGCTGGCAGTCCGTTCAGCCCTTCCCAGGGAAATAAAGAGAAGGGGAATCTAGGAATCTTGATGAGTTCTTCAGTGAGGCAAAACTCAAGATCTTTAAGTTCTCAAGAGTCCCTTAGACAGTTCAGGTCAGGAGCCAAAAACATACAGGAGTCAAAGTGTGAGAAATCTGCATTGCTACTATCTGCGGTGTAAACTTTCACTGGATTATGGAATTGCTGGATTTCTTCCAGAATGGGGTCTCAGACTGGCATCCCTGAGCTACTTTTAGAACACCATATTAGATAAAAAGTTGCATCATCCTCGGAAGTCCCCTTCTGCTGTCCTCAAGCTGATCTGGGCAGACTTCTGCACGGTATGAATATTTTAAGATAACTCTGTGTGCTTTTCCAGTATAGCTTAGTTGAATTGACTGGGAATTTGGTAGAAACATTCTACATCTAGAAGACGTTTTTAAGGCAGCATCTTAGCCATCCTGGGGCTGAGCATGTTACTTCTGTACAGAAAAAAATAAGCCATTTTGGTGCCAAAAAGCAGCCAGCTGAGCATTGAGACTACTCAGGGGGATTTCTTTGCCTTGTGAATTCATTCCCTCACTGGCACTGAAGTGCTGGGAGGCCACCAGCCTGAGAGTTGCTGCTGTTGTGCTCTGACAGATCACTTTAGTAGTGGCTGTTTTCCCTTTTTTAGCACAGGCTCCATTGTGCAAGGTCCTGACCTCCTTTGGGTGGAGAGTATGGTACCATTTTATTTACACTGCAGATGGCTTCCATGGTCAGTTGGGTTACAGCTCCTGTGTTCTCCCTGCCACCACTTCACTGCTTTCTCCAGGGACCGAGAGGAGGTGGCAGTGCTTGGCTTGACTCCTGTTTATTAGGTGGCGTAGCCTGGTGCTGTTCCCACGTTGCAGCCTTGTCTTGCAGTCTCACCTGGTGAGAATGTTTTCAGCCTTGTAGCTATGGGCCAGCTCTGCCAGTGACATCTTCCTCAGGAATCTTCTCCCTTCTTTTCTTGAGCTGGACTTTTTTATTCTGAGGACGAAGTAGCTGAATGTTGGGTAGTCTTCCTCTGCTGGAAAGAGCTCCTAAATGCTTCTCATTGCATTGCAGCCAGCACCCCACGCTTCCCAGCAGCTGTGCAGATAGATGCCAAGGATTTCTTCTTAACACAAGTGCAGTCGGAACTGTGGTGGGTGCTTGTAGTCAACTAAGTCCATCCCCATTGTTTCCACAGGCCCCTAGCTGGTCCCATGTTCCTGAGATCCATCACTAAACTTGTCTCTAGCTTTATACACTTTCCCAGTACAGTCACTTTTTATGCTGCCCTGAACACTGGCAACGGGGATGTGCTTTGGTCACCTGTACTGTATGTTACTTCTGGCAGAGGCTTGTTACTTTTCTTTTTACCCTTTATTTATTCCCACTTAATAGAGGCCCTTCTGTAGAAATCTTTAGGATCCTGTTATCATCTCAGACAGGTTCTGTGTTTCCTGAAGCTGCTGTGAGGTGCAGAGGGCCTGGCTTCAGCCTGCACCTGCAGGCCATGTTGCATGTTTTTAGAAACTTAGGAGCTGTGGATGATACAAGTCAAATCCTAGTTCTCTCTGGTGAATTTCTGGCAGAGTTCAGTCAAAATTTGGAAGCCTGTGGTTGTAGTAGCTGATTTTGTAAATAGTTTGTATAATAAATAAAATATTTTAAAAATGCTGCCTTCTCAGCTTAGCATTCTTTCAGGGCTGTACAGAGGGAATCAAACTGGTTAGTGCTGCCTGGGTCTTCAGGCATCCTGCTGATGTCTGCTGCAGGGGGGAGAGGACGGTTCTCCACCTGCAGCCTTTTAGGATACCTGACTGAACCTAGGACCTGTGAGCTTCTGGGGAAGGGGCAGGACTCTGGGCTGGGGCTTGCAGGCTGCTATGAAGCCTCTCTGCAGCAGGCTGGAAAATGGGCTGAAGCAGCTGGTAATGCCAGAAAGTGTTTTAAGGACTCTTCTGTAAATTAATAATGCAGTTGGTGCAATTACTTTTTTTATCTCACTGTGTATTACCTGACTCTTTGAGCGGCAGGTATTTGTACTGCTTGGGCTTCACTGTACTGTCAAGAGGGTTAGATGAAGCCAGGAGAAGAGGGGGCGTTTGAGTCCTTTGCACCTTTTAAAGTTGTACAAAATACTTTCAGATCGCAGGGTGGAAACAATGTACCTGTATGTGTCTGCTAACAAACAACAGAGTAATTAGTAAGTTGGCAGCTTATTGCCTTCAGGGGCACTGTCCAATTTCTGTGATTCTCTGAGCTTGAGCTGTTCCCAGCTCTGAGACAAAGCATTCAATTTATCATTGGTTTTCCTTCGACTTTTTTTGTACCTTAAGGATTAAAATCATAACTTTAAAACTCAAGATTCTGCAACATGATTCTGTGTCCCTTAGCACTGCTGCCTGTAAAATGATGAAAACAGTTTCATAGGCTATACAAAGATTTAGCCTGTCGTCAGCCAGCGTAGTGTTGGCTGACTGCGTTTGTTCCAACATATAACTAGGCAGATGTTCTTATGTTTTGTGAAACCAGCATCTAGCCTTGATTCTGGCTTTCAAGCCATGAGCACTAGCTAAAGAAGAGAGAGCAGTGCATGTGAGTCTTGAGGATTGCCCCTGTAGCATTGTGCTGGGTCATGGTATTTTTTAGAAGCTCCTGTGGGAACAAAGTTGTCTTATGCTGGACTCAGAGAAGACAGAGGTTAGATAAAGCAGTGGCGAGCGTTATGCAGAATCCAAAAACTGAAGTTCCACTGTCCCCTGGAAATTGCAGAGGTTGTGAATCTAGAGCAGCTGGAGTTGGGGTCAGGGCACTAAAAGGTGGGTAACTTTGTCTACAAACCTGGCATGAGCAAAATGATACACAGGAAACCACGTGGACATATCTTTACATGGCATGACCAGTATTACTCATGGGAAGTGGGCCAAGTTGACGCTGGAGTTTTCAGAAACTCTGAGCATGAAGGAGAGAGCTCAGCATGCTGGATTACTTTAGCATGAAGTAGGTTGTAAAGTTTCTGCCTCCCTTTGCAGGATGCATGGTATCATCTGGCTGCCCACATTGTCTGTCCTTGTGATGTCTTGGAGAGGAAGTGGTGACAGTGACCTATTGCTGACTCCACAGCCTCCATTTATCCTGGCACCTGGTGTGGATTTGGGGCTGGGAGAGGAATCATGCCCATGCACTTCATGCTGGAATCGTACATGCCCCAGCTCGTGTCTCCAGCGATAGCAAGGAGTTGCCTGATGTCTTAGGATCCTTGATTCCATACTCAGCCACTTGACATGTGTCAAGATGTGCTGCTTGGGAAACTGGATTTTTGTGCATTCAGTTCCTCTGCTCAACTCTTTGCCTCAATTGTAGAACTACAGAGAAAAAATTTCTTCAGATACCGGAATGAGAAAATGGGGAAATGATACTTGATTTGGATTAAGATCTCTTCTTGCTTTCATAGTGTTATGGCTGAGTTGGTCAGTTGAACCAGGCTGTAACTCCTCGTTCCCATAGTGAATTACTATGTTTTGTATGGTTTTGGCTGTTCTGCTACCATCTTGTCTCTGACTGACCTGGCACATGACAGCAAAAAGAGTTTGAGCATGTGATTATGGGAGCTATTAAAGGAAAATAGGGGAAACAGCAAAGTCCACCGGAACCTCAACCTGTCTTGGCATCAGCTGTATGGTGCAGAATCTGAGATTAATCTGAGATTTTAGAATCTTCCTCTTAAACTCTGTGTTTGTGGGGTTTTTTTTTTCATTGAATATGTGAGAAACCCTAATCTCTGCTCTCCAGAGCATGAAACTTGATTGTAGGAGGGAGGTGTTACTGCATGAATGCATTCATTTTTAGACATAATTTGCTATAACTCTTTTTTGCAGTAAAAGGAAACAGCTGTAGCTGAAGTTCACCCAAAATTCCCGATCAGTCTTTTCCAGCTACCCTTCTACAGGGACGGCGTGCTACAAAGTATGTTGAGGTATGGGCAATTGCACATGGGGTTGGAAGTGGGGAGTGAGGCCAAGCGCCAAGCCTCTCAGCCTTGGTATAAAGCTGCAGTGAATACAGGCGAAGGAAGCGGAGCTCTTGCACCATATGAGGGATGGAGAAACTGGAATTGGCCTAAGGCTGCTCCAGGGTTTTCTCTGAGGCACATGAAGGCCAGAGTGAGTTTGGGTGTTTTTTGGGGGAGTGACTCTGCAGTGGCCAAAACCGAATTCTTCTCTCTCTCTTGAGGCAATTCTGTGATAAGCTCTGAGAAGTGTGTTGGCCCATCCCCACCCCTTAATTTAGGGATTTACGCTAACTTAATTCTGAAGGCCTGTGAACTCAGGCAATTTTCTGAGTAATATTAGAAATCATCTCTTAACAGAAGGAACAGCTGCTTGGGGCTTTCTTGTGCTTCAGTAGCTGAAGTGTGAGGTTACCTCGATGAGATAGTGCTGCTTAGGGCAGTGGGTGAAGAAATGCAAGGAAATAGAATTCCCTGCAATTCTCTTGGACGATGATGAATCCAGCTCCGGGGGTTTCAGGTTTATCTGGAGAAGTGGTTTGCTGTGTAAAGGCTAGCTCAGATTAGTAGAGGCCTTTATTGCTGATGTGGAACAGAGTCGGACTCCTACTTAGGGAAAACTGCCAGCCCCTTCTCCTTGTCTGTGGGTAGAACAGTCAGCAGTGGTAAGCAGCCTGCCCTCTCCTAGGCCCTTTTATATTGGGAACAACACAGAATACACTGGTAGCAGTTGTAGTCATTGTTGAAACAAAAAATTGTACAAAAATGTCACCTTCGTGTCGTCTAGTAAGACATTGAATTGTTGTCTTTGGGCAGTATGTCCTCACCCATTGAGAGCATCTCACTGACTGCTGTCTCTTATGCTGATCGATGTTGTCTTGTTTCCTTCTGCTCGCTCTCCTCTTGTTCATCTTCTGTACTTTCTCTCCATCTCATTTCTCATCCCAAAGAGCAGACAGTCTCTCTGTGTCCAGATGTTCTATACCTACTTGCACAATGGGGCCCTGTTTCAAGATGGGGGCTCCTAGGGCTACACAGTATTGCTACCAAAAGCCGAGGGCCTCATTGTAGACAGCCCTAAGGCTGTCAAGTTGGAGAGACTGGGCAGGTGCTTGGCTGTTCTGTTAATGAATCTTTTCCTTTTTAGAAGACTTTCATGACATCTGCCCTGGTGCCCAGGCCTGCCACCCTCCCTGCCTCGGCTCCGTGCTCTGAGGCCGTGCTGCCCGGCAGGACAGCCCTCCGAGCAGAGCCCTGCAGCCCCGGCTCCGGGGTG
>NW_009608648.1:0-12259 GCF_000690535.1 Cariama cristata
CCAACCTAATCAATTCTGTGATTCTGTAAATGCCCAGCACAGTCCCCTCCAACTCAAATGATTCCAGGATTGTTACATGGCAGTTCAGCATTTTACCTTACAGACCATTAAGTATCACTTTAATAGTGAAGCAAAAAGTAGTCACATCAGTGTACACATTTTAGATCTACTGGAAATAGGAAGTATTCTAGACACAAGAAACGCAGATCCTGTGTATGGAATGGAGTTCTGCTTTCCTAAAGGCAACGGCTCTGAAAAAATAAGAAGGGACGCTAAAACCAAATGTTTTCTACTAGTTTTTAGGAGGAGGATGTGGCGAAAAAGGAGGTGGCAAAACCAGGTCCTTCCACATAAATCACCGATGACACCAATAATGCACTATCTTTTCAATGATTTTAAAGACACAGACAAACCATACAGCATGCAGAAAAGAGCTATAAAATTGTTCCAGGCTTGAATAGTGAGACCTGCAGGAAGAGATTTAGATCAGAAATGCATAACTTCAGATCAATAAAGTGAGAATTGAGAGGTGACTTGACTGATATGCAAGCATCTCCAACAGGAGAAGTACATCAGTTTTTAAAGACTTTAATCCAGCAGAAAAAAGGCATAACGAGAACAAACAGCTGGTCCTTGATGACTGACAAACTCAAACTAGAAATAAGTCACTCCCGTTTGACTGTGAGCATCACTGGCCACTGGAAAAAGCTATGCACATGGATGATAGTTCTAAGGCATCCTCTGAAGGCTGTACATTAGCACTGCTGCCTTTCAATTACTGAGCTTAAATTAGAGGCAACTGGGTTGTAAACGGCATCTTAACAGGATGTCAGACTATAGCTAGAGGTCTCCATTGACATTAGGCTTTGCAATTCTATGAGCTGTCTTTCCCAAACAACATGCTTTTATTTCCTTCCTGTCTTAAAATTTGATGTGCCAGCATCCATGCAATCATGCCTCTCAAGTTTTCCCTTTCCTACAAAGTCTTTCTGAAATTAGTCGCTCTGTATTCAGTCACATGCATCTCTTTTCTCATCACCTTTGCTGCTTTTGTCCTGCTAGTTATGCCAGCTAACACCACCTGTGTCCATTTTCTTCAAGTGACATTTAAAAGAAGTCCTTCAATTTGACTGGACGACTCCTCTGTCAAATCCCCCTTCTATTACGGTACCTTTGGTGAGGGGTTTGCTGTTCAGATCCATTTTTGTCCCACACCTAGCAGATGTAAAGGACAACAGTAATTATTATCTACCTGAAGGTTATCATGTATCTCCTGAACTTTTCTCTATAGAAAGTGCTCAAAGCTGGACAGTCAGCAATGGCAAGACTGAAAGGACTACTGCATGGCTTTTACATACAACTTACTTATTTTTGCCTCCCAGTAAAACAGCAAATACATTACCACAACATGGCATTTTTAACCAAGAGACAGCTTGTGATGCACTGTAACCAACAAGTGCTTTTTTGCAGGTTGTTTCTCACCACTCCTCCCATGCTGACATAAAAAGTGACATAATTTTCTGCCCAGTAGAATCACAAAACTGTTACTTTCATGACTCCATCAATTTTGTTATTGTAGCTATTATTGAGAAATAAAATATTATAATACTAACCTTATTCTACCGTCAAATAAGCAGCTGTAATTTCCATTCATTGTGGTGGCCAAAAGTATTGGAACAAGAGCAATTTTGTTTCCCTTTTAAAAAAACATAGTGAATTTCCAAACTATGCAAATATTGGTTTGTTTGTGACATCCAACATGCTTGCAGTTCTTTAACGTTCAATCATATAAGAGAGAGATCAAATATGCAGAAACGTAGCCTGCAAGAGTCTGCTGTAAGTCAAATAAAATGTAAATGTAAAAATACCATTTTCATGTTTTTTAGACGGTTTATGGAAAATGCGAAGAAAGCAATGAAGTCTCTTAAAATATAGAACATTTTATACATAAAAAGAAGTATTTTTAAAAATAATATATTTTGCAAAAGTGAGCATGTTAAACACTGAGTCTCTGCACAAAATTTTGGATAAAATTATTTCATATTTGCGTGACTAAAATGTTAGGAATTTATATTGAGGTTATCCAAATGTTTTGGCCAGTTGATAGCTTTTGCAAAAATTATATTCTCAAAATAAAAAGTATCAACTTTTCATTTTGAAGCTGATCTATATTTGTTGGTTTTAAGTCATATAATTTCCACATAGACAAAACAAGACTATTTTTTCCTCTTGATGTTCAAAAGAAGTTTTGGGTTTTGGGGGGCTTGGCTGTTTCTTTTGCACAAAAAAAAAAGTCTAGTATTTTTTGGTTTTGAGAGCAAATAGAAATCCTAGTTATAGATACACTTCTAGTTGTATTTCTGTATACAGGAATTTTAAATATATTTTAGTTTTTCCCTGTTGTCTTTTTCTTTTTTAAAACAATACACTCAGTATATGGTTATAGAAAATTCCGGAAGTTTTTTCAACCCGAACACTAAGTTTGTATGCAACATACTACCACCATCTTGGAGACAACCAGTACCTGAAGCCAGCACCTCTTTCTCTTTTGTGTTCTGTGCACATATTTGAATGGTTTGTTGACAGCTTTTAGGAGGTTTTACCTAAGAGGTAGACAAGAACTATGTGACTTAATTTGATCCCTTCTACTTCATGGCAGTTACAGCACAGCATGTTATGAAGATCTGAAACCTACAAGAAAATTCTACTTTTAAGGTTAATTTTCTCTCTCAAATTGAAGACACTATTAAACTTAAATAACAACAAAACTATTTCATGACACCACAAATAAGTTCATAAAATATTAATTACATTTTCTCAGTCAAGAAAGTGCCTACACTGACACAAAACCAGAACAGATTACGATGACGTAACTCTTCCCAGCAAATAGGGCAAAAGCATTATTTTCTGACCACACTAACCATTTTTTTATCTTTTTAAGTTCAAATTAGTTATGGTACTGGTTTCATAGCTTGAATTATTAATGCCACAATGGTTTACTGTGGTTTTTGTTAACACTATTTGTGTTTAATTTATTCATTGATAAAAATCACGTTTTAAATATCTCTAAAAAGATCTATGAAGTTTTTAGCCTACAAATTCTAGCATGACCTTGTGGAGCTCAGGATGGTTGGGTACATGAAAATAAACTTGGACATTTGGCACATTGCACCCTTCTGAGATTTGCAGAGGTCTCAATACGGTTCCAGTGGCTGCAGTTCCATAGCTGGAGGTAGTAGGAAATGGTAGTATTACCTACAAATATTCTACAAAACAAAGTGTAGTAGAAGAAAACCCCACGTGAGTTAATGGCTTTAGGTATAGCTATTTTCAGGATTAGGTCCCAAAGACTAACAATGTTTCCAATCTGAATTCTTCTGAGTTCCAATCTGAAACTTCTAGAAACTTAGAAGAGCGATTTCTTTGAAAAGTATCTTATAAGAATTTTTAAAAAAGGTCATACATATTTATGATACTTCAGTACCTACTCCACTTTCATAAGGAAATATCCATATTAAAGAAATCTTTGCTCCATTTCTCTGCAGAGCTTTGCAATTTAATTCTGAACAAGCAAATACACGTGAACAACTTCAGATCAAATCTTCTCCAAATCTAACAGTAACATATTGAAAAGCATACCAAACTACAGTTTTTCCACATGGAGACTTCTTTTCCCTCCCAGAGAAAAATGTTCTCAGAAGACACGCCACTTCTGCCTGTGGCAACATGGTTAAGTCAAAAGGTATGTATCTGTGTTTTACTCCAAAATAGCAGAGGAAAGAGAAATTGAAATGGTGATGGGGGGAGGAGGAGGACGAGGAGGAGGAAGAGAGGAGACCTAATGCAACAGCATCAGATCTATCCCCTTTCTAGAAGATCTGAACACTTTATAAAGAAAGTTAAAAATGCATTTGAAATGTTGTACCAAGTCCATGGGAAATGAAGGATAAAAATATTTAATTGCTGTACAATTGTGCAAAGCCCTTCAAATTAATCAAAAGAAGCAATTAAAGGTACTTTTAGCATCAAATTGTACTTCTAGTTCTTTTATTGTTGTTTTGGTATTTTGTAGGCAAAATATTTTCAATTTATGCTTGAAAGCCTCACTGGTAATTTACTTATTTCAGAATTATTAAAAGGTGTAGCAATGCATTTTTATATATAACAACCATTTCCACAGCGAATACTTCAACATTAGAAGACTATGTCAATATGAAGCCCCTTAAATAAAAACTAAACAAATCAAGCACTAAAATTCTCATATCAGCTTATTTTCTAGAAAATGCTTGCATCATTCTACCTCAAATCAAAGCTAAAAACATCACAAAACAGCCTATCAAAGTCAGGGTCTTAGCTGAATTTATAATTTTAACATTTCAGAAATTAAAATAATTTCCCCATCTTTTCTTGTAATCCTACTAGGTATCTCAAATTGGTTATCACTGACTGAATAAAGGGATTAAACCCACCATTATTCTGCAATTAATACAGATACACTTGATATCAGGGCTTTTTTTTTTTTTTCCTGTGCTGTCTAAATCACCGAGGTGAAAATAAAGGTGTTGCCAACCAATACAATCTTTCTATTGCAATGGCATACTATCTCTTTGAATGGTGAATGTTTGTCATAGCCTTTAGCTAACAGCCAGATTAGGAAAATGGGAGGGTTAGCACATAAAAGACATTCCTTTCACAGAGTAAAATATTACGAACGTTCATTCAAGTTACACATGCCAGTTTAAAAAAAATGTAAATATAGGTGTTTCTTTATGACCAATTAGTAGCAAGACATTGCTTTTACACGCTGCTATGTACTCATGTCATTCTGAAAGGGAAAAAAATCAAATGCATTAAAGCATCCACAAAACACAAATTGGTTACAAGTTATAAACTTATATACTGAAGATCCAAGAACAAAAACGTTCTAAAGAAAAAAGCAGCAGTGGATTTACATTCAAAAATATGTTACTAACTTGTAATATTTGAGTCATTTATAAACTTTAGTGGAAAATAATTACCTGGTTCTAGTACTTTTAAAAACTTCTATTACATCTGACATTCATATTTCGTCCAGCATTTTTCATAACAGTCACTTATTTTTGTAGAATAAGAAACAAAGGAACATCTAACAATTTGATATTGAAATAGTTGAAATGTGAACCAAATAAATGCAAAGTATACCTAAATTACTTGGAAATATTTATATTACATTCCATTTCGAACAAGTTGAAATACTAAATACACACTTAATATTGAGAAAGGACTTTATATTTCATATTGTTTATATTAAATCCTTACTTCATTTTTCACCTAGCAACAGTTTTAAGTCTCCTTGAAACACTGTTATTAAATGCAGCCATTATAGATCCAACATTAAATTAGAAACCCCTCACCCAATCTACTTCTAACTCTGGAAATAAAACTATCACTTTGTTTTAACTAGCTGCATATAATCAGAACCATGTACTACGAGCCACAGAAATGCAAATCTTACCAGCAAATGTGTCTTCCATTGAATCTTAGATTCCTCTTAAAATGCTAGAAGAGCAGGTACTTCCAATACCACAAAAAGTCTGCACGCTGCACTTGTCCAAACTAACAGTCAGGCAACAGCTGCTCAGTTTAAAGCTACAAACTGTGGCAAAATGCATAACTGACATGCCTTGTGTAAGCCATGAAGAAGACATGCATTTGGCTGGCTCACTGAAAGGTCAGGTTACCCACCTCCCCAGATAAAAGCTGAAACACTGGGATTCGAATGGAAGGAAGTTTAGAAATTAAGGACGAGCACACATCCTGCTAAGACTAAAAGCATTTGATTTTGACAGCAGAGTTATAAACAAGAGCGATTTAAATTCTGCTGTATTTTTGTCTTTAAATATATTAAGAAATAAGTTACCCTACACCCAAGCTTTTGTACAAGTTATATTTATATCAGTGTTGTTTAGACAGGCCAAAAGTAATAAACGGAGTTAGTTTTGTTTTAGGAAACTTCAGCTGAAGCATTACAAAAACCACGACATGGGTTTCTTTATTAGCAAATGCCCTACCTTCACAACCATTATGCATTCTTCACTAGTCTCGCTAATAAAAGGCAATAGCATTAGCTTTAATGGGACAAAGGGCTATGACTTAGGCAACAATCCAAAAAAGTTCCTTTTGAGAGGCAAAGAAGAAGAAAACCTCCCTGAGACTTCCAGAAGTGTGATTAACCATAAAGAAACTACAAATAGAGGGACTTGAAAAGACAGCATAGCCTTTCAGACTGCATCTATGTTCATAAACTAAGTAGACACCAAAACTCTGCCTTGATTCCAGCAGCCGTTAATATCAGGCTCTGGCATTTTTATCGCTTCTTTTATTCATTCTAACCTTAGCCTTGTCTACACACAGTTTACATCACTTTTACAAGCAGCAGGACTACATCAGTGAAAAGTTAGTTAGGAAACTTGCTAGAGTACACAAGACTGAAAAACAATACACTGTCACAAGAAACCTTTCCCCATTTCCCCAGGAAGTCTGAGAGAGCGATCCATGCAGAACTGGAATGCGAGCAGTACACTCAGAGTCACTTTGTTTATACCGTGAATATACGTCTTGTCTGAAAAACCTCTACTGGAGGAACAGTCGTGAAACCCGGCCAATGCACCATTATTTTTTCATTTACACCACCAGCATATTCTTTCTTAATGGGAAGAATGACAATTAAGTGTTGTTTCCAACTTCCAGCTGAAAAATAGTACACTTAAGAGTTCTGAAGAATTCGTGTTAAATATCATAAGGACCCCCATGGGGATACAATAAAGAATTTTAAAATTAATTTTGTTTATAAATATCAATTTTATTAATGCTATCTCCCTACAAAAACAGAAAATAAACCATCAGATTAAACATTTCTCAGCGTTATAGGGTCAATACTAAAGAATTTTCCACTAATTATTAAAGTAAATATCTGAAAATTTAAAGAAAAAAATCAGAATGTTCTTGATTCTACAAAGAAAACTGTACAGTATATCTTAGAATTTAACAAAAAAAAATTGTGTATGGATATAAATAAAACAGCATTATCCTAGAAAAGTTGATTTTTCTTCTAATTTGTTTCCTAGAAACAAAACTTCAAGAGAATCTTTAGAGATGACTCTTGAGTCATCTTGAGGCTTGAGGTCCTTGGGGTTTTCTGCTTATGATTGACATTCTAACATAAACATACCAAAAATGTTCCATTCTACACTTTAGAAGTTCCCATGGACACTACTTTTACAAGGCCCATTCAAACAAATGTTCAGATCTTTAAAACAACAAACAATAATAAGCAGTTCAGGGATTAACTATCTGCACCTAGAATCCCATTTCATTTTTTCTGAACACTAATTACTCTTCATTAAAAAAAAAGAAGTTTGATTTTAAAACCAACATCACTTTGCACAAACTTCTGCTCTTTCAGCCTTCATCCACAGACATTAGTATGTCCTTCATTTCCTTCCTCACAACAAAGCTCTAATAACACAGTCAGATTCATTCTATGAATTTAAATTCTTTTTTTCTGCTGGTGGAAACAACAGTTATAGACTACCGACAACAACATTGCTGTAAGCAAAGACTCAGCTACACGAGTTAAGGGATCATCAGTGCACCAAACTGCCACATAATATTATTTGAACTAAAATCTATACAAAACAAACTGAAACTTGGTTCTGTTTCTTAACTGCTTAGCTCTATACACTGGTTAGGATATCCAGATCCACACAAACATGTACTTTCCTGTACCATAATACTCGCTCTGTCCAAAGGAGCAGTTTCACAGTTGAAAATATTTTAAATTTTTTTTACTTAGATTACTTACACTAGTTAATTTCAATCTACTGCCTGGATCAATTATGTATCTTTTCATCTTGCAGTGATATACCTCACTGAACCCAAAAAGAGGACTATAAGGCTGAGACAAGCTATGCTGGCAGAGCTTAATTCTTTGTGCCAACAATGTATTAAACACATTGGATTAAAGGAAGTTTTTGTAAATCAATTTGGGCAAGGATCCTCCTTAAGTCCTTCTCCTACTGCCCTTGCTTTGACCAACCTGGCTGCAACCAGGCCTGACCAGATGGTGACAGGTCTGGGAGACTGACTGCAGTGATCTTTCCCTTCTGACAGTTTACAGAGACAACCATCATAGCCCGATCCAGACAGTCTCAGATGTCCCTTGGCTACAGCTGTCCTCCCAAACCTTTCTCCTCTTTTCTGCTATCTCAGCCTTGATCTATGCTTCCTGCCATATCACTTTTAATTCTGCCCCTAACCAGGTGACCTGCACTTGTTCCTGGTCTTCCTGACCTACGTCCTGGAGCCAACAGAGTAGCACGAAATCCTTGGTTTCCTGACTCACGCCCTTGCCTCAATCCTATTATCTACTTATCGTATGATGTATCTCCTGGATTTGATTTCCACACCTGCAGTGCATTGCCTATCCCATCTTCTTACATTAGATTCTCAGCCTGTGACATGTTTTGTCTTTCAAGGTCTTAATCTCAGTTCATGTGGCTTTATCCCTCACTCTAGATGGTCTTAACTTCTGGGCCCAAACACACACAGACCAGCTAAATTATGTTGCCCTTCCTAAATCTGTGTACATAAGGCTTGTTATCACCCATGATTCTGACATGTAGCTGTCAGACAACTCCCCCAGCTTCAAGGATCCTGGAATTTCCCCAATATTATAATAATAAGCCTTGTGCAAAGGGTTACAAGAAACAGCAGTGGGAAAAGTCACAGAGACTTGGGTCCTGTTTGCTGCCCAATCTTTGCTGATGGCAAAGTCTGATCACAGAAAAAGGGTAACCTCTGAATACTGAGGGACTCACAAGGCAGGTTTTCTTAAGAACAAGTCTGCTTCTGTGTTCATGGTAAATCAGTTTCCTTCTGTTCTTGGTCAAAAATTGCTGTGGTCTGTTTAACAAGTTCTGAGTGAGCTTTCTCTGGAAGATGAGAAACAGTGATCAAGGATATAGTCTGATTTATATCACTTAAGAAAGTGGCATTACACTTGAACAGCTTTGAATGATGCTAAAGTGAAAAGAATACTAATACAAAATGTTTGCAGTGTGCTCCATCCTCAGATACCTCTTTTCACTTCCCTTTTGTTTTTCTTAGATTACAAAGCTACAGGTTATCCTCATAAGTGGGCGGGGGGGGGTGGGGGGCAGGGTCCCAGGGAAGGAAGGGTACAAGTTTCTTTCCAACAATGACTCTGGATACAGGTATCAAATATAAAGCACAAACATTTTCACATACTCTAGTTTCTTCTTTAAGATTAAAAAAAATACCTAAAACTTTTTTTTCACTTTTTGCACAAAAATGTCAACACCACATGAACTGTGACAATGACTGAGTCTTCAAATATGATTCCAGGGAAAGTTCTGGCCTGTTCACAACTATGAGCAAACTTCTGTAACAATCAATTTGTAAGAAACAGAACAGGCTGAGAAGCAGGATTTCCTTTCTACGGGAAGAAATCTGGTTTCAATCCAAATCCCATTGAAAGACATTCTTAAAACTTCTTACTAACCAGCAATTCTGAGTTACATACGGAGGTGCTAAAACAGTGCAGCTGAAATGTCTTCAGTGTTCATACATGAAAATTATGTTCTCTGTAGTAACAGAGATGCTGACAAGGATGTGAACGTCACCAACCAGCTGTGGGAACTCCAGGCATCTGTGGTTCCCAGGAGTCCACTCTCAAGACGGTTTCTGTGCTACCGGGACTGGAGTTGCAGCTCCTCAGTCAGGAGTCTGACAGCTTTGAGAGCCATCAGAGAGCAGGGCTTGTGGGCTCACTGCTCCAGACCCAAGAGATGAGTCTCCTACAGAGCAGGCCGTACAAGAGTTTTTAAAGACTCTCAGTCCCAGATCCACGTGACTGGGAATTCTGGCTTCAGAGGTCTGGTATGTTTGGAAGCCTTCTCTGGAACTAACAACACTGGCAGCTGATCTGCCCACAAGACCATCCTAGCCCTGCGGACTCAGAGCATTTAGGGTCCTTAGCTACTGAAAAAGACCCTTAGAACTGTATTTCCTGGAGTTGGACTACTTCTGATTGTAAGGTTCATTGCTCAGGCCGCTGAATAACTCCTGAAGGACTGAACACAAAGAAGTTGCAATGTGCTTAGTGCTAGGGAGACACAAAACCAGGAGGCTATTCCAGCATTAGAGACTCTCTATTTGCAGGATGTCTATTTCTGGGGCAGATATTACATAAAATCCCTAACTGTGTATAAAGGTTTTGAGAAGTCTTCCTTTTAAATCATGAAGGACACTCCCCATTAAGGTAATGGGCTCCTCTTTAAACAGATTGTGCAAGAGAGTGCTGAACTTTATCTCCAGGAATTGCAAACATTTTGAAAGAAAAGTAGTGAAATGTTGTCTGGTCCAGAAGAGGTCCTCTAAAACATAAAACCAACAGCCCGTGAGATCTTTTCAAGACTGGCTGATACAGACTGTTTTTAATAAATTTACTTCCACTTTTGAAGCTTTTTAAGAACTGCCTTGAAAATCATTCCAAGTGCAGTAAAATTACTCTAGAGTTGACAACCGTCTAAACCGTTTCATGTTTGTACTGAAGCTTAACTTGTAGTAAAGCTGAGGAATGGTTTTACTTGGTGGAAGATACACACCTACTTGACATGGACCTTGCTATCACGTTACATGCCTTTGGCACAAGACTGGATATACTGCAACACAATCTGTATGTGGGCTGCCCCTTAGAGCAATTCAGAAATCATGAAGCATGGAATTCAGTAGCCCACCCACTCTATGTCCTCTGTGCATCAGCTTTCTGCTGCTTTCAGACTGAAGTTACTGGTTTGAGCTGTAACTTTCTAACTGGCTTGTGACTTTCTTACCAGAAAAACTTCATTCTTCTTTATACTGGTGTAGTAGTGATCAACACAGGTGCACAAATGAGATTTATTTTTTTTATCGGGAAGAGAAGAGTTTCGAGCACCTTCCTTGAGAGCCTCTCACCTCTGTAAAAAGCATCTATTCCCAGACTGAATAGTAAAGGTCCATACACCATGTTCCATGTGCTACTGTGAAGGATTCAGTGACTAGATGAGGGGGCAGAAGAAGAGTTTTGTGCTCTGCTGGCTGTTTTAACAATTTTGGATAAGGTATGACAGTAAGCAGATATTATGGATAAGGTATGACATAAGCAGACATTATGCTCTAGACAAAAAATAGGGACACTTGTATATTTTCACAATTTCAGAAAAATATAAGTAAAAAGCTTGTGTGAGTAAAGCATTTTGGTGCAATTCTGAGTACCATCGAGTTTTAAAAAAAGAAAAAAAGCCACTACAAACGCCATTCCTGCAAAGCCGAAAGGTGTGAGGGGAAGCAACGAGGCTCTATACCTGCTGCCCAGCCACATGCCCATTAAGTGATACTGTACAGTTTATAGTCATACATTTAATGACCTGACTACATTGAGCCTATAAATTAACTCCATAATAAAACACTAAAGATTAGCTAATTTGTAAAAATAATTATCATAAACAAGTTGAATAAAAACTCTACCTTTCAGGTTCAGATGGAAGCTTTTTCTCAAGAAGGGCTATCACCCTCACTGAAAAAACTGCATAGGTAGATTACTCAACTTTTCCTTTCAGTACAGTCACATATGTGTTAGTTTCTACTTCCTCCAGCATGTCATGTGTCTGTGACAGCACAAGAAAAGAACTTCCAAAAGAACATAGTTGGTAGACAATATTCCTCAACCCTGAAAAAAAGGTTTGATCAAACTGTTTCCTAATTTCGAACAGAAAGAACTATACTTACTTTTTTTAAAAAAACCATGTTTTTAAAGCCACTAAACTGAAGTATACAACTTTACGCTACTTGCAAGGTAACTCCTTTAAATTAAATCTTGATTGATATACATTATTAAAAGACCTTTTCCTTCAAATCATTTGTCACTGGTAATTTTAGAATAAAATGCATATACAACCCTCCTACTCCCAAACATTTTACAAAATAAAACTTTTATTTTAATCAAATAAAAATAGAATTCTCTTACACTTAAGAATATCTTTGCATAATGACTGCACAAAGGTAATGATATGTTTAAATAAAATGCATGACAATTGACAATGTCTACAGGTATTAAAAACTAGAGTATTAATCACAGCATGTTTTGAACACAATTGTATTTTGTAAACATTTTCACGAAGTCCTATTAACTCATTGAGCAGTTAATATATATAATATA
>NW_009608649.1:0-8031 GCF_000690535.1 Cariama cristata
CAGCCGGCCAGCCAGTTTTTCACCCAGCGGTGAAAGGAAGTGAGGTTTGAAATATAAATGAAGAATAACCACAGACGTAGAGAGTTTAGAATGTGTCTTTACAAATCTTCTGTCATTTAGGTAACTACCAGTTTCTGTACTTCAGTGTCCAGAATGCCAGAGGCAATCTGGAAATGGCAGCTTACAGTTTTTTCTTTCGTTTGAGAAGTTGTTTCCATGACTTAAGATGTTATGTGAAATCTTTACCTTCCTGCCTTCTTCAGAGGACAACAACTTCTTCTTTGACTCATTATGTTGAAGATGTAATATACATGGACCATTTGAGGTAGTAGATGTGAGATTTCCCAGAGTGTGGGAAAAAAAAAGCAAGTTCTTTACAGTTCTCTCTCAGTAAAGCGTTGTGAAGGGGCATTATTTTGTACTGTTCTATTAGTTCCAAGCTGGCAGATACAGGTTACTTTTATTTTAAATAAAGCCGTATGCTTGTAAGTACTGACTTGATCAACTAACTGGCAACAAATTAATTGTGTGAGTCCTCAGCTTTCTAAATGCAAATTCTAATGGCAGTGTTCATGGGATAGTGTAGTCTATGTTTTTCAAATTACAAACATCAGAAAGGTGACAAATAGAAACCTGGACAGAACTTCTATAGGTGTCATGGTACCTTTGGCTCCTGAGAAGTGCATTCGCCCTTTTAATATTAATTACGAGACAAAAATGATCTGACAGTTTACAAAATCGGAACAAAATCAGCTTTACCACATTATACGCTGTTGCACATAAGAATTCTTAATGCTATTTAACAAATGATTTTTTTTTCCACTTTTCATTAGAGCCCCTTGTTGCCATCCAATCTTGATTTTAGAAATTAAAGCTAACAACCAGATTGAGAGAATCCGGAGAATGACAGCATGGGGCACAGTCTCAAAGCCACAACTAGCAGCATGAGGCAAAGCGAACTTCAAGCTATTTGAGCTTTTAGACAAGGAAGGGGGAGAAAAAAGCATTTGCAGGAAAACTCAATTATAACAACCCACAGCTATAGTAAAGCACTTGTGAATGTTGACACTAAAGCTTTTTTCTGCTTAATGTTTTAATTAAATACCTAGAAGCCAACTCTTCTCCTCAGTCAGTGTCAGAGCAGTACTTCTCTATGGATAAATGTTTACAGCAAAAGCTCTGCTGAGGGTTTCAGCAAACAAGTCTTAGAGAACTGAGAAGGCTTTCAGCTGAGGCACTTGAGATCAAGAAAGCACCAGTGATTAGAAACTAGCAGTACAATAACAGGACGTTTTAATCCACCCAAATGTCAGTCGCTGGTTTACAAGTTGGCAATCCCATCTTCATCTGCAGACAAAAGGGCACTGGTTAGTCATCTGTTTAATTCTCTTGCTGCAGCATGTCATTTGAATGCTGAAGGAAAATCCCTTGATTCAGTCTGCCATTTCTGACAGTCTCCCTCTAGACCACATTAATAAGCTTTTTAAAGAAGTGAATGCAGAATAATCAGCAGGCAGCCTGAGCTCAAAATGGAGACAGAACAGACAGCAGAAATGCCTTCTGCCCTTTGTAGTTATGGTGCATAGGTGACCCTTCTCTCACAAAGCAGCAAATGATTTAGACTAAGATTGCCTTTGAAAGTCACAACGTAATTAACCATTTTATGCATCTGATGTCTGCCTAGCTTCAAAACCTAATGCTTTGCAATGGAAAAGATTCAGCTGCATTTGAGTTAGATTTATGAAACATGCTAACAATAAAGCAGACAGATAGAAAGGCTGCCTGGCATCCTGGAGTACCTGGGGAATTTCACTCAGAAAACAAACATGTTACTCTTTAATGTAAGCTCACATCTCATTATAAAATCACAAGTGGAATGAGACACGCTTCGCCTGTGTAACTGTGTTGCCAGGAGGCAGGTAAGTGTTGTGCTACAGACAGTCCTGCTAAGATCTGCATGATTTTAATATATTTTGAAAGCAAATAATTTGTTAGATAATGAGGGTCTTGCTGTGGATATTTCCTGTTTTTCTTTATTAATAATTTGTCTATTGCCAGCTGTAAATTGAAATTATCAATAGCTTTGTTTAACCTATTGTGCACTGGCTGTTTCAAGGGGTAGCTGAAAAACAAACTATTTCAAGGTATCCTTATTTTGTTTTGGAAAGCATTTGCTGGTAAGGCACTACTAAACACTGAAAATGAGAAAGCAGAAACCTTGGACCCCTGAAAACTCTTTTTATTTCACTTGGAGATGAAGGAAGTAAGCACCATTGAAAATCAAGCTCAAGATATGCACATACAGACAAGAAAAGTGAAAGGAGGTAAAAAGGAGAAGGAAAGAAATGCAATCTTGTGTGATGTGGTAAGATGTAGGTAAGGCTCGGGGAGGATTTTGTCAAGCAGAAAATTGACAAAACCTGCTATTAATTATTGTGCTGATGCTATCAGTGGCATTACCATAATCAAAAAGTGAGGCGTGAGCATAATTGACAAGGTGCTAGGTAGCTTGGGGGTTAAATCACTTCTTCTCAAAGGAGATTTTCAGAAAAAATGTAATTAACAGTAAGAGAGAGCGCAAGAATTCTTTTATGTAGCCCATGTAGTCAGTAATATCTCAGTAACAAATTCAGACACACTGGCTTGTTTCTGTGTGAAGGAATTGATGAGGGTGGAAGGAGATCTCATTTGTCATCTGCAGCTACCAGGAAAGAAGACTGGATCATGCTTAACCAATGTTTTGTTATAGAGAAGAAGCTAGGGTCTCTTTAAAAAACAATATTCTTAGTACTGTGCAGAACAGTACTAGCATGAAGCCCTTTCTAGGAAGAGCTTACATTGTGAAGTACCAGGAATATAGGAAAAGAATGTACCAAAAAGAAAAGTGATGAATTGATTACTTTTATGAAATACTTTTTTATTTGCTTTTTTTTCCTTTAGAGAGACTAAGAGAACAAAACATGGCAGCAAAGACTGAGACAAGTAGCTACCACTGTTTTAGAACATCTTCATTCTCAACAATAGCATCTTCCAGAGAAAAGATAGAAAAGAAATTAAAACCAAGACCAGATCATCAGGTTAACCATATAACCTGACTCATTGCCTTGCAAATTTAAATTATTAAAGAAGCTAAGACAAATTCAATACTTATAGTAGCGGCATGCTAACAAGTCAACATTTACAAACTGTTATAGGCAAAGTGGAATAAATAATGCTGAAAGTGTTTGCAAATGTTACTGTGAAGAAAAACATCACATTTACTTTGATCCACAACATATATTATTCACACACTGCAAACATTCATGCAAGCAATTCTGTGTTTATGGTAGTATTGTAATCTCTCAGGCTACATAACTATCTGCATTACTATTCACTCTGGAGAAAGTCATATGGCAGTGTTAAAAGCTCCTGGTTATTCTGAGATTCAAAGAGAAATCAGCAGTAGTAATCATGTGGCTACATGATACAAGATACAAGATAAGCAACAGATTGGGTAGGGTGTTTAAGATGAGTGGCACAATTAGAAGATCTAAAGATTTTTTTGTTTGTTTAGTGCTCATGTTTTTGTTGTCAGAGTGAAAATCAAACTATACACACTACCTGGATTCTTGGTCTCTTTACCACTTTAAGAAAGCCCATGAAAATTTTTCTCCCAGGAGGTGTCCAGGAACAGCAGCCAATGAAGGCAATGGGTATTGCCCTCATTGGTGAGCAGAAAGTACTTGTTAATACCCTATTACAAGACTTTTTTGGCTCTGAGTAATCTTGCCAGATTGAACTGTAAATAAAATTATCCATTTGCAAGGAAATCTCATAGAAAAATCATAGTATTCTTACTCAAAAACAGTATTGGAAGACTAGAGGATGAAACCTTTTGTGATTTTATGTGGGACTGCCTTAGATCTTTTCAAGATCTATAACATGTTGTAATGGGTGAATAAATTAATACAAAATTTTTATAAATCCCATAATATTCTGATCCATCCAACAGCATTACTTGGTGAATTAAATGTTCAAAATGAAGAATCAATATTAAAGGGAGACCATTGAATAATATAGGAGAAGTCTGTGTAACAAAGCTAAATATGTGAATTTGTATAGTTAAGAAAGTAAAGTTGTTTATGCTTCTAATCTGCTAAAAGGAGTTACAGGAATGATTGGTTCTGTATCAGATCAAACTTGTCAGCAGCTGTGGCCTATCTTTCAAACTAAAAATGTTTTATGCTTCTTGAAATTCAGCTATGACCTCCTGAATGTGTATAAATCACTTTTGTTATCTGTTTTAAAACTAATGCCAGTAAAGCTCTGATTAGTCAATATCCAAATTCTCTTGGAAACTTTGTACTTGCCCTTTAGTAATAACAAAGACTCTCATCCCTCTGTGTACAAAAGCACCATCTCTAGGCCCATTCCTAAGACTGGAAAGAACTAGTTGGATTTTGCTGGTTTGGACCCAAAATGGCCACAACACAGGTGGCTGTGTGGCATTCTGTGATGTGGTGTCTTAGTGTATACAGAAGCAGACACCAAACATATTGTGCAACATAATTAATCACATTGGTGACAAAAATCAAATGAGATACCTTTGATTTGTATAAGAAAGGTGAAAGATAGCAAAACTATGAAAAGAAAGACTACTAGACAAAAAAGCCTTTCAGAGAGTCTTAGGAAGGTGGAGACATCTAAACCAACACGTCTTGTATTTGTTGCAGTGAAATGCTGCTTTTAGAGCATCAGTAGGGGACAGTTAGGAGTGCTGTAGGACAGCCATTGAGGGAGAAGTATTTAGGAATTTGAGGCCAAACCAGGCCGAAACCACACCATTCTTCATATGGTACTACTCAATTATTTTGAGATGAACATTACACTTCAAGCTCAAGGTTCCCTGGGCTGTTACTAAAATTGTAGAGTTCATTGGAGCAGGCACCTCTCCATAATTATGGTATGGTATTTTCACGTCTGCTTAGTCAGTTGATGACAGCAGTTTAGAATGATAGAAACCACTGAAAGAGACAACTGCAAAATCAAATTTGCTTTAGAGGTATATACCTCTAGTTTAATTAATTTTTTCCCACTTACCGATAATGTAAAAAGTAATACTGAAAGCCTGGAACATTATATGACTCAAGAGCCATTTTTGACTTCAGGAGACTAAACCAGCAATGCATAAAAATTAAGTCTCTTTGCTTCATTTCTGCTTTCTTTGTTGCATCCAAGTTTAAATAAGAAACCATAAATACTGTTCCTGAAATAAAATCCTCGCACAAAAAAAGCCTCTAAGTCTTTGTTAAGTCTAATATCTGCATGCAGTCACATGACTATTCAAAATTACTCACTGAAGCAGCTGTGTATGCATATGAAATGAAAAACCTCTCTTATGTATGATGAATATAAAACGTGCCTCTCTACTTGCTAAATACTTAGAGCCTTAATTCTCTACTTTTTCTCATTATTGTAATTAAAAATGTTTGAATTACCATTGGCAGAGAGTGTTTGCTAAAACATGAAGTTATTGGCATCTCTTGCATAGGATAAAGCTTACGTGGAGGAGTGAATCTTTTGAACAGGGTAGTTAGCTGCTGTCCTGACAGTGACAATCAGTTTTCAGTGTGACAGTGACTCCAGTTGGATTCACTGAGACTCCTTGAAGTATTTTTTGCTGAATTCTTGCACCCAGCTGGCCCACGGTCCTATGTGATCACTCCAGCACATATGCAATCTGTTGATATTGATTATCCTAAACTAAGTACAAAACTCCTAACTATCTTAGCTGTGTGCAGAGGATTGTCCTACATGATCAGTTCTTCATCTACAGGAGCAGTTTCTACTGACTAATTACAAGTGTGTTATCTATGTACAGTTTAGTCAATTCTATGGCTGCAACTGTTGGGAGGAGTTTCTGGAATGACCAGGCTCTCCACCTAGGACATTAGTCATTATGTTTAAATGTGAAAATAGTGCCCAGCAATTGGACTATATACTGCAGAGGCTGCCTATGGGAAGCTCTGGGTCTGCCTGAAATTCTCACCTGAAGTATTGTAAAAATTGGTCAAATGATTTGTTGTGAAGTCGACTAGGAATTTAGTCAAACACTTTGACTTGGGTTAGTCTGTTGTCTCAAATCAATCCAGTCTTTCATCTGTGCAGGAGGTAGTTGTGGAACTCCTGGATCACATAGGTAATTAACGAGCAAGTACGTAGGTCATATATACCTGCAAGCACAGCCTTTATACCATCTTTACCGAAATTGTAACTATAATGTCCTCTACAATTATAACATTAATTCCAGAGCTCCTGCCACACCGGCTCCCTACCAGCTGTTTGTTGAATCCAAAGTGGTCATTGCCAGTTAAAGAGTGCTCCACACCATGAGCATAAGAGCTGGGTGAAGCCCCTAATGTCTGAATTTACAGGCACTCCAGTGTCTCAACACACTCTTTTCTTTTTGCATAATGATAGAGTTTCCAGTAGGAATTACAGTTCAGCAACCTTGACACTACCACCACTCCTGGACTGGTGCTGCTGCCCACCTTTTCAAAAATAACTTACTCACTGGAGTTTTCACTCAGAAATGGGTGTCCTGGCTTCAGTATTAAACTCTAAGCATTTGATCTACCTCTTAGAAGTCAAAATTCTAACCCTGAATCCAGATTATGAACAGCCTAAATCTAGAATGATCACATTTTCAGTTTTGGCTTGAAGACTAACAAAAGAGGAACTAGTGAGGAAAACCCAGATCCTTGTCTGGTGTTTCAGATGTTTTGGTGTAGGACTTGTACTATACTTTGGGAATAGAGAGCCTGCAAAAAAGTTTCTTTGCTTATCTTCCTACATGACATCCTCTGAACTGTCTGTACTAGAAGAGGAATAAAGCTGGTAGACACAGTTGAATCCTAATATTCTGCTTTACGTACAGTGAAACAAACCCAAAAGTTTTCAAAAGTGTTCTTTTTATTTATTTAATTATTTATTCTGATAGCGCTTAAATCAGTCTCATGTTTATTTTCAACCAACTCTCTTCTGTTAATGATTTTCAGGCTTCATCATATAAATGGACAAACACAGCTGCCATGTCAGCCGTTGGAATTTCATTAGCAAAATAAGTAATTTGCTATCCTGAGTCATCTACTACACTTACTATCCTACTACATCCATTTTAGATGCAATTCCAAGTCTACTTGTCCTAGACTGACCTACCACTCAAGTAAGAAACTACTCACCTGAGCAAAAAATTGAATTTGGTCTGTGGTTCTTGAAGCATCACAGGGAGAGGAGATCTTTTTGTGTTCACTTTTTTTTTTATTAATTTGGTGATGAGACTTAATGTTTATGAGTCTTGATTTGAACTCCTCCATCTGCAGCTGAATCAAATTAATGTTGCCTGCCCAGATTGGCTGTTGCTTAAGACACATTACAGGCTGGTCCCATACAGAGGATGTCTCCCTTCCTATTCATGCTATTAACTTAATTTTTTATTAATCACTGCCAGTACAATTTTTTCTGATGGTATATAACAAAGGGATTTAGTCAGTTTTGTAATTGTGTTGCTGTTTTGCTTTTTTTTTCCTCGGTACTTCAGATATAACTAACACAAACCATATTTATTAAATAGTATTATTTAATTTTATTGGAAACATTTCCAACTATAGAAAAATAAGTAATGAAATTATCTTAATTCAAATGCAGACCAATAAAAAAGAAACTAATCTTATTAGAAATTACATACACAATCTTAGGAAGAGTGAAGATTACTCTTTCGGAAAGACTGTGTTATATGTCTTGAGATACCCCCTGCATTTTCTCAGGAAGTAATTCTTTGTTTGGTATAAAAGGCACACTTTAAAAATACCAAGTGTGGAAAAGAACCTTTTAGTAATTTTCTCTTGCCCTTGAATGCCTCTAATTGACTAACTACTTTAACCCCACCTGTCACTGTTTAAGGCTGTACTGGCTCTTAAAACAGACGGCAGACACTCTCTGTTAACCCGCTCCCTCCCCCCAAGAAGGGAAAGGATGGAGAAAAGGGAGAGA
>NW_009608650.1:0-10303 GCF_000690535.1 Cariama cristata
GTACAGGCATTTGAGATGGGCCCCAAGTCATGCAGCTTTTTCAGGGGAAGTGTGAGAGCCTTTCCTGTCATCCTGTCCCCTAAACATACCTACTCAACCCCTTGTGCCCTCACTTCTCTTCAGATTACTGCAGCCCTTCCTCAAGGCTACACATTTACTTTACAGCGCTCCTTGCTAGATTTGCAATGCTGTTTGCAAAGGCACTTTTGTCCCACATGGCCCAGTGAATCCTGTTCCTTTTCAGTAACCCTTGCTCCCCAAAGAGAGTCCTGCAGTCTTAGCAGTAAAAGTCCTGCCTGTGAGACCAGCCGTGCAGTCAGCTGTTGACCTGCAGGATGAGTCCATTTCTACCAATCCTTTCCCTTTCACTGGAAGAACTGGGGAACACCATGTGGGCTCCAAACCCTTCAGCCTCTCCCCCAGGGCTCCATATCACACATGATATGCTCCAGGTTATCCCTGGTACTGTCATTGCTGTCCACGTGGAAGCACAGCAATGGGTAATAGTCCAAGGATCAGACAAGCCTTGACAGTCTCGGCAGCTTCTTCGGTCCTGGCTTCTGATGAGCAACACACCTCCTCCAGAAGCGTGAGGTTGAGTTGGCAGCTGGGTGCCTCCACCCCTGCAGGAGAGAGTGTTCAGTAACCATCACATGCCTTTCCCCTCTGCTTGGACACTAGGTTAATGCTCTGCTGGCTCTGGATGCCTCCTCTGACAAGCCTTGTTTGTCCTCACCAGTGCCCAGGCACAATACCTAGTCTGAAGTTGCAGGCCTGCAGGTCGAGCAGGAGCCTTCCCCTTATTGTCAGAAGCCACAAGCCTCCACCTTTCCCCATTTTGACTATGGCCTCCAGAGGTCCCATCCTCCTTGCTTCCCGTAACTCAGGCTTTCTTCTCTGCAGACTTTCCACAAAGACCAGGACAATCACCTCATCATTCACCCTGACGGTGTGCAGTGTGCTCCCTTCTTCCTTTTAGCTCCTTCAGTTAGCAAGACTGAGCCTTGACCGGAACATACCTCCTACAGAGAAGGGCACTTCAGCCCTGGACCCAGGGTGAAGCACCAGCCTCTCTCTTCAGCTCAAGACCTAGACAGCACTATCTTCCTTTTACCTTCTGTCTGGACTGAGGCTTCCAATGTACCAAGGGCAAATGCACCAGCTCGTGCTGAAGCGGGTGTTGTGTGCCATGCTGCACAACTTTCACTTAGCCCCACACAGACCTGAACAGTTACTGGATGTCTCTGCACCCCTGCTGCACTCAATGCTGAGACATTAGACTCTGTTAGCTAGCTCTATGTTCTTGCCTACCTGATGCACAGCTGCTTCGCAAACACCAGCTGAAAAATTTAGAAGTCACCGTTAGAAGTCTGTTGAAGACAGTAAGCGTAGACACTCCCTAATTAGGAAACAGCAACAGAAGCTGATCATTAGAGATGACTGAAGCACAAGTCCACATCAACAGAAATCACAAGAAGTTCCCAGCAGGTGATCCCTGGAGATCAGAAGGTGAGCCCTGGACAAGCAGAAGGCTGGGAGGAGAGGAAGCCTGGAAACCGCCGTGCAAATGGCTACATCTCTGCTAGCTGGCTTTTTTTTGCTGAACTGTATTGAGGGTAGAGCTAAAGATTCATGCAGATATTTTGTGACAAACTTAGTGTATGAGTATGGAGTTAAGGATAGCTGGAGACAAGGATAAGGTATTTGATTAAGGCATTGGACTCTTAGTCACCAGCCCGGAGGTGAGATGTAGGAGTTTGCTTTGTCTGTCACCCCATCCACCCCCTGCACAATGACAAATCAGGAAGTCTGGTGAGAAGATAAATGCTGAAAGGAGAGTTCAACCCTAGTCCAACACATTTTGAGAATGCTCAGCTAAGAAGTCTCTCCTTACCTTTACAGGATGCTGAAAGCTGCGTGAGTGCCTCAGTGTCAGGGGCTTTGTGACTGAGCATCTCAAGGCCGAACTGACACTTCTGGACCACCCAAAATTTGGTGGACTTGAACCACACAGGCCTGAAGCCACGCAACCAGAGCAGCTGGCAGGGAATCAGATTGCAAGAGGGAGAGAACAACATAGAGGGGTCTGGAAGTAAAGAATCTGCGGAGAGAGGCAGGGAGATGGGGGTTAAACTCATGGGTATTAGAGACAGGTAAAAGGGTAGTCAGGCCCACAGGGTGGGGGACTGTGGATGGTGAGGAGGCGACAGACCAACAAGTCCCTCTTTCCCCTCCCAGTCCTATCCCCACCATTTCTGGCCTTACCGCAGTGCCAGGCATCCCTCTGGTTCATGCGTGTTGCCACAATGGATGTGAAGGGAGATGGAACCCCCAGGCTGAGGCTGGACTTAACTGCGCTGTGCCAGATGTCCTTCTCTGCCCTGCTTGTCCCCTCCCAGGCCAGTTTCCACAGCAGGTGCATCATGGCCATGCGGTGCAGAGGCAGCCTGCAGGGGCAGGGAGTTAGTCCTTGGTTCCACCTCGAGGAGGGGCGTGGGACACGCCCCTGGAATAAAGAGGAGGGGGCAGTGGGGCAATGGTTAGCCAGGTCCTCTCGCAAGGTCAGGGCAGAGGGGACAAGAGGGAAGCACTGCATGCCCAGATTCTCTTCCCACCTCAGGCTACAGTGGGAAGGATGCAAGCGAAGGACACTTGCTCTCCCTCCTCCAGACCCTGCCAATGCCACTCTGCCTTGTGGCCAAGTGTGTTACCCTCTCACCTGTTGTCTGGTGATGGAGACAGTGAGAACCTGAGTGTGTAATTGAAGGGCTGGTTGCCCACATGGTACTGAAGAGTCACGGCTCCCTCATCTATCTCTTCATCCTGGTGACACAAGGGAAAGAATTAGACATAAAAGTTCAGCTGCTGGGCACAGGCGGCCTGGCTGCCTAGATTCCCTCCCTACTCTACTAAGGTAGTAGACGTCCATGGTTGGAGCCGAGGCAGCGGTGTCCCTGGCGGAAAGAAGGGGGTTCACACAGCCCTTATAGTGGAGAACTCCCAGGTCTAACAGAGATGAAGGACTCCCGATACTGGGAAGGTGAAATAGGAAGTGGGTCCCTTACCTTCCAGAAAGCGCTGCCCTGGTGCATATGGTTCCTGAATCACTCTCACCTGTGCTTGCCCATGGATCTGGGCATAGATGGAGCTCTGGTGTCCCTGGAAAATCATCTCTGGAGCTTTTCTGATTGTTGACACCTCCAGGCCAGGTGGAAGGTCCCAATGGAGTGAGATCCCACTAGCCATAGGCTGCAGAGCACGCTGCAGACATTTCACCGCCTGGTGAGAGGGAAGCAGAGCACAGACCACTTGGGTTCCCTCCCAGTTCTGGGCAGGGGGGAAGTTGGAGGAGGTCTCTGAGTTGGAGTGGCTTTGTGGTATTTGGATCACCTTGCATGTTTAGGAGAGCCACGGGAAGTATTGAATAGAGCAGGGGGGTGCCAGAAGCCCAAGCATCTGGGTCATTACCTCGGATGTCATGTCCATCCTAGAGTGGACGCACACACATTCACCTTTTGTCTCCAGGGCCATGGCCTGGAAAAGGTTGAAGCTGTCACATCTCATAGTAGGAAAACAAAAACACCTGTACAGGAAAAGAGAGGGAGGTTAGAGATGGGACAAAGGGGAGAGGCACAAAGGACAAGAGTGATACAAAGGGCAAAGTCTGGGGAGGTAAGGATGCTTCTAGTTGTAGAAGTGAAACTGTGACTCAGAGTTTTCCCATTCAGTCTGGGGTGAGAGATGTTGCCTGATGGGCAGGGAGGTTGTGAGAATGGGTTTGGGGCCCACAGAGTGCATTGAGGTATTGCACGGTGAAGGTGAAGAGGAAAAGTACTGAGAAGAGCAGGGCAAGACAGGGAGAGGAGGTCTGCTAGATGAAGAGTATAGGCAGTCTTAGTGTGGTAAGGAAAGGCGGGGTGGGGGGGTGTTGTTGCTGAACTTCCATCAAGGTAAAGAGAAGATCTGGGGCAGACCAGAATCTGGAAGAATGTTTGAAGGACTCTGACAGTTGGGGGAGAGGATGGTTGTGAGTTAGCATGTTGGGGGACAGGAACAGGGCTCCCCCATTACCGGTGGTGGTCCCGGTAACGGTAGACCTCAGCCATGATAGCTTCCTCTTCACTGGAGATCTCCCTTTGGATGAAGATGAAAAGCTGAGGGAGAGAGGAGGGGAAACAAAGATTCTCTGGGCACCCCCACAGAGAAAAGACACCCTCCTAAAATGCAGGCAGCCTTCCCAGTTTGTTCCCTTACCCTCTCACGCCCAGTGGCCTTGAAACAGGAAAAGAGATTGTGTGTCTCCTTTCATTAACACCTGGGCACCTCTTAGCACAAAGAGGCAACCCACAAGGAAGATCCACCTTCCACAAGTGCAGGCAAATTCCACAGAAGCCCTCTCAAGCTTCCCACCCCAAAGATAGTGTCCCTTTCTGCCGTGAGGATGCTCCCCACATGCCAACTCCCTGTGCAAATGGCAGCAGAATATATCACCCTGAGCCCTGAAGTCTACCTTTCCCCCATTGTTTACACCCATTCCCCTCCCCATAACCCTTTGACCCCTGATACCTGGCGGGGGTACCCATGAAGGAGAGGAGTGCTGTAGATAGACCTTAGGAGGCCCAACAGGTCACAGCCCCCCAGATCAGGGCAGATGGAGGAGATGCGCCCCACTGCATTGTCCATGCTTTCCTGCGTGTATTCCACACTCTGCCTGTGAGAGGGCACCCAGAGTGTCAGAGGTGGGGGACAACCTGGCCCACCGCTGCCCTCACAAGGCTACTCCCTAGAAAAGCCCCACCTCACTACCAGTGCTACAGAAGCACTCTGAAAAGAGGACTGACCCTCTCACTGCCCCCCAACACATCCTACCCCGTAACTGCCCTCCAGCAAGAGCTTGTCCCATAGCTCCACTTAGAAAAGTCATATTCTACTTACCGCTTGGCCCTGCCCCATCATCACCCCCAACTCACAGATAGAAGGCTTTGAAAGTGGCCCCAAAACTGTAAATGTTGAAGTAACAGCCGAGAGGCAAACTCTTGAGGAGGAAAAGCAGTGTGTTCTGGGGACAGATGGAGGGATGGGCACAGCTCAGATGGGGAAGCTAGGCAGAACGTCTGCCCAGCAGCTTGCCTCTATCCCCACGAGCTGGGCATGACTGATGTGGAAAATCCCCTGTGAAGACCTCCTCTGGTGGTACCTGTGCATCCTGGAAGAGGCTGCGGTCCATAAGAAAGAGGAATTCCCCAGGTTGGCCTGGATTGGGCACTACCTCAGGAATGTTGGGTTTCAGTGTCACCATCACCACAGAGTCTCCTAGCAGAGAGCCTGGAGCATGTTGGGGGAAACAAGGAGGATTTTTAGATTGGAGCCCCCTTCCCTGCCTCTTTGATTTTGTCCTCAGCTCTGACCTATTACCTGAAAAGCCCCTCAGATCCCTACAGTCTCCCTGAGACCCTCTCCCTGATGCCCACTTCCAGCCTCCTCACTCACCAGGTGGGGCTTTGGCATCTCTCCTCTCCACCACAGCACTGAGAGTGTGAAGCCCTCTGTAATACACCAGCAAGTTCAGGTTATCCTGCAGCCAGGGCAATGATTTCAAGGAGACCTGAGGACAAGTAGGACGTGAGGAAGAAAGAGAACCAACTAAAAGGATTGAGGAGTCCTAAGAAACATTAGAAGGCTGCAGACCCTTCCCTCCTCTCCCCTTTTGGGACTCTGGCGTCTGGCAGGGCTGTACCTCAGCAGATGTCTGATCTGGAGCCGTGTATTGCAGAGGGCTGTATCTGCTGTTCATGGCTATATGGGACACACCATGGGCTGACTTCAAACAGATGCTGAAGCGCAGGTTTTCGAACTCCTCCTCCCCAGACAAGATCCAGTCTGCAGGGAGAAAGAAGTGTGAGAAAGTGAAAGAAGAGACCCTAGGGCAGCAGATAGCTATAGTGGGCCACCGTCTCCCATTGGCAGAGGGAAAATGCAGCATGTGAGACGTCCCTCACTGTGGTGCTTAGTGGAGCAGTGGTGGTGGTGGGGACTCTGTAGACTCACACTGTGGTTTGTACAGGGATCTGTGGGGATCTCTTGCTGTGGGATATACGGGGAGACTTGTGGGATTCCTGACTGTGAGGTGAAAGGGGGAATATTCAGATTGTCTCACAGAGGTCCCCTCCCAGAGGGATACGGGGGAGTGGCGTGTTCTTCCCTGGGGGATACACCTGGGGGATCACTCACTGATGTAGTCTCTCCGGGGGAACAGCTCCTGTGGCCAGCAAAACTGGGCAGCTCCATCAGGCTGCAGTGGCAGCTCCTGGACATAGCACAGGTTGATGGTCACCTCCCTGTTAGGAGGCAGGGTCCCCAAGAAACAAGCGAACACAGGACCCCAAAGATCCCACTGATCCTGCAGGTATTTTAAATTCTCCATGCCTGAAGTGGCTTTGCACAGCTGCTGGGCCTGCCACAAAGGGAGAAAAATGTGTCACTGAGGTTTCCACAGGATTTCCTTCTCTCACCTCCACCCTTCATCCCAATCTGCACACCACCTCCTCCCACCACAATCCCAGTACCTCCTCCTTCTCCCAGAGCATTGCTTCAATACGAGCGTCCCCCATGGTGGCATAGAAGGTGTGTACAACAGTGTTAGAGTCCACAGGAAAGATGAACATGGTCTCCTTAGAGACTTGCTGCGTATTGCGGAAACCCAGCTCAGACACCACGTCGGCCACAAAGTCCTGGATGGTTACATTTACTGTCAGAGTTTCCAGCTCCACTTCAGGATAGGAAGAAAAAAACCATATTCCCCTCTGGAATAAGCCTGAGGAAGACACAACAGCTGTCAGACTCCCTGGTTGCCCACAGGAGATTTTAAATTTGAGATGTCTGCTTGTAGTGGGAAACAGTTGTGTGTCCAAACCTGCCACAGAAATGCCAGTTGCAGAAGTTGACACATAGTAAGGAAAGGCCCCTGAGGCTGCCAACGTGCTTCCCTTAGATCGCAACTCCTCATCACTCTAAGCCCTTTTCTGTCTAATGTGCATGGCAGCCGTGCCCTCACATCATCTAACTGCATCATGCTTTATCTTAGTTCAGGCCTACCACGGCATTAAGAGGAGTCTGTCTGTCCCTCAGCACGTAGCGTGAGACAGTCTCACAATAGATCTTCACGCAGAAGGCAGGAGTTGCTCTGCAGATCCTCAAACCTTCAGACCGTATCTCAGAGATAAGAGCAGGTCCCACCATCTGCTTTGAGAGTAATGCTCCAAAGAGTCGAGTTTGATTTTCAGCTTAAGCAGATACACTACTCATTTTGGACTACCGTAAGGGAAGAGGGACCATACCAAGGACACTCAGCATGGCATCAAAGATAGAGTCACAGGACGTTGCCTCATCTCCTTTTCATTGTCAGCATCAGAGATATTTCTTGCTGACCTCCCTTTTTTTGCCTGTCATACTTGTAGTGTACAGTTTATCCGAAGCCAAGGATGTGTAGATTCAAATTTGGTTGGAAGATGGTTTTGTTGCCCTCCCTGCCTGCTATGAGAGCAGCCCATGGAAAGGCAACTTTCTCCATACCTTTTCCCTTGGTTTGAGATGAAGAGCATCTCAGTTTAGGCCAAGGTTTGGCATCAGTGGTGCATCAAACCTGATGGTAAAATGTGTTGGACTAGTGTCTTAGTCAAGAATGGTGTAACACTCTAGTAGGGATAGTGACGCATAGCAAAGAGAGGTATAAGACCTTCACAGTGGTTGCTGTGATGTCTTGGAAGGGGATGGTGTACAGACGATGGTATAGTTCACCTGGAGGGGATGATGCAAGGCACCAAACAAGTGATGTACCTAGGTATCACAACACAGTAGGGTACGTTTTAGCACCACAGTAGAGGTGATGCAGTATCATACCACTGAGGAATGTTGCCCCCCATCCCACAGCAGTAGACATCTCTTCTGCATCATGCTCCCACTTTGTGATGGTTTCCCTGAAAAGTCTTCAGCCCCACGGGTGAGATGAACCTCTTTTGCCATGCCAACTAGAAGAAGTGAAGGCTGACGACAGGTCATGCCCCTGAGTTCCCAGAACATGGTGAGATGTGATTCTCTGTCAATCACCCAAGAAATCAGTTCCTTCCCACATTAGTCTCCCAGCTAAACTCTTCCCCACTGCTCACGGATGCTACACTTCTGGCCCCAACTCACCCCTGTGTATATACTGTTTACTCAGCATGCCACTTTTCCTCATCTTGACTCTTTGGCTGAAGACAACTTCTGTGTGGAAAGAGCATAAAGTGAGCTATGAAGATCTCGTGAAAAAAAAACAGGGCAGCTCCATCTTCCCTTCCTCCAAGATATGGAGTTCCTCCCCACATCCATGGGCCAAGATGACTCTTTGCTTCCTCACACCCCATGTCAGGATCCTTTTTGCCCCTCTCTCACCAGTCTTGTAGCAGGTTAGTAGGAGACAGGCCTCGCATGGGAATTGCAGGTGTCAAAAACGTCTCTTCGTTCAGTGGGTTGGTGGTGCTTAATTCAGATTAGAGCACAGGGAAGGTGGCAACAATGATGGGTCACGGCCTGAGACACAAAGCACAGCATGAGTTTGGGCCTAAGCAGTGATAATTGCACAAGGAGGACACCGATACCAATGTTGACAGAGGAAGAAATGGGCGGAGGGTGGACAGACAGAGCAGGCGAAGCATGGTCTGGGAGGGTGGGTGGAGAAATGCATGGATTCGTGTGAGGAGAGTGGTGTAGTTGGAGAGTTGGAGAGGGCTGTGTTTAGTGGCAGTAGGAGTGAATGGCAGCAAAAAGTGACCGTATGGGGAAGTGGAGAGGGGAATGGATGAATGAATTTCTAGTTGGGATGCATGGATGCACATCCAGGGAAGTGGGAGGCGGGACGATGTTGGAGGAATTGATGAGCAAATGAGGTTGTGTGGAATGTGAGGGAGAGAATGATAAGAAGTGCTTGGTTTATGACTGATCTGTCAATTAGGCACCTAAAACCACCAGGTCTGCATACAGGTCAGTGGTCTGAACTTTTCCAATACTGAATAGAGCCTTAACTCAGTTGTCGAAACATTGGACAGGAGAGCCATTTGCAGCAAGGAGCCCTAGCACAGGTGAGCCATCCTTGCAAAGCTGAAGAAATCCAGTCTAGCTGTCTCCCATAGGCCCCGTGCTATACATATTGGCATCATGTGTCTATCTTGGAAATGTCAGGACATCTAAAATGATACTAGACACTCACGTTTCAACAACTAAATCTCACTCCTAGTTTAAATAAGAGGAAGAGCCTCTTCCTCTTAGCACGACAGTAGGATCCAGTTCAAGCATATTATGTGTAAATGTAGGTATCTAAAGCAGATACATTTGGATTAACTTCTAGGTCCCTGCAAGGGGATTTGCCAGAGGGCACAGAAAGAGGGGGTGAGAATGGGGGAAAGGAATGAATGAGGAGTGAGGGGGATGCGAGGGGGATGCAAGGGGGGACAGAGTGAGGAAGGGAAGGAGGGTTGTTCACTCTCTGCTGTAGCAATCCTGATGGGGGGACCATTGCACATCAAGGAATTAGTGGTCTGTGGAGCAGTTAACCCGAGGAGGCACAGGACAGGACTGCGCTGCGCTACGCCTACAGCTTGGCCTTCAGGCCTGTGGTGTGCGGCACAAATCCCATGTCCACAGGATAACCTCAGCCAGCTCAGTGTGACAGAGCAGGCTCTAGAACACGCGCATTGTAATATGCTGCATGCTGATCGAGGCCTGTTCCATGCTGCACAACTCGGGATTCCCAGCATCTGGGGGTGGGGGGGGTAAGATCAGCCATGCTATTCTCTCTTTCTTTATAGCGTCAGCTCTAAGAAATGATATTTCAAATGATACGTTGCAGAATCTGAATACTTTCCTTACTGGGATCACAGCGGACCAGCAGCTACCTCCTGGGGCAAAACATTTGGTGCAGCCTACAGGACCCAGTGAAAAATACTTTTCTGGAAAATGAGGAAGATACAGGCTGAGAGCCTGACTGGCCTCTGCACACAGCCGTGGGGGGCAGTCACAAGAAACTTGGCCCAGGTGGTTTTCCCAGTGAATTGGGAAAGTGAGGAGGAATTAGCTGAATGTCCGAGCCCAGCTGAAGCGGTAACGTGTCTCAAGAAACACGGGTAGGGCAAGGAAAAGGCAAGGAAAACTTGTGCCGCGTTTGTTTGTTACTGAGGTGCTTGAAGCAGACAAGGGGACGTCTGGAGCTGAAGCAGTGGCCCTGCCGAGCTGCAGGCACAGCAGCGCAAGGGGCTCCCGGGCAGCAAAC